>NW_010100016.1:7383-7666 GCF_000699245.1 Pterocles gutturalis | reverse complement strand
CATCCCGGGCAGCGGGGACATCCTGGGGCAGGGGGGACATCCCGGGACATCCCCGGGCAGTGGGGACATCCTGGGGCAGGAGGGTGTCACTGGTCATCCCGGGGCAGGGGGGACATCCCCGGGCAGGGGGGTGTCACTGGTCATCCCGGGCAGTGGTGACATCCCTGGGACAGGGGGGTGTCACTGGCCATCCCGGGCACTGGGGACATCCTGGGACATCCCCGGGACAGGAGGATGTCACTGGTCGTCCCGGGCAGTGGGGACACCCCCGGGCAGTGGGGAC
>NW_010100016.1:2328-7352 GCF_000699245.1 Pterocles gutturalis | reverse complement strand
TAGTGGGGACATCCCTGGGCAGGGGGGTGTCACTGGCCATCCCGGGCAGTGGGGACATTTGCCCTTTCCAGCTCGATGTGATCTCTCGTAGGGGATGGGGAACGTTCAGGTAGTCGGTCACTGAACCGGAGAACAGACCCTGTGCGAGTTCATGGGCAGAAAGCGGTTCCCATTTAACGCCTCTGTCTGCATTTTCCTCCCTAACAGCGCTAAAAAGAAGAAGATGGCTGACAAAATTCTACCTCAGAGGGTGAGTGGCGCACGCCGTCGCAGCCTGCGTTGGTACGGAGAAGGCTGGAGGGTGTGGGTGAGCTGACGGGGATTTGTGTTCTTCATTGGCCGTAGATCCGGGAACTTGTCCCCGAGTCCCAGGCCTACATGGACCTGCTGGCCTTCGAGAGGAAATTGGACCAGACGATCATGAGGAAGCGCCTGGATATCCAGGAGGCTCTGAAGCGACCCATTAAGGTAGGGGAGGGCTGCGTGCGGGGTTGTCGTAAGCAAGGTTTGGAGGCTCTTTAGTTGAGACAGCAGGAGGGCTCTGAACCGCGGGTCGTGTCCCCGTAAGCGCGGCGATTCATGAATTGTAATGCTCCAGGCGTAACCAAGAAGTGGACCCAGAAATGCCTCTTTCCTTCCTGTCTGCCCTAGGGGAGAGGGAATATGAGGCAGCTAAAAACATGAAGCTTAGTTTTAGAAAATGTAAGCAAGACAGCCAGCCCTTTGTTTCAGGATTAACTCTGAGCTGATGCTTTTTCTCGTAGCAAAAACGAAAGCTACGTATTTTTATCTCCAATACCTTCAATCCAGCCAAATCGGATGCAGAGGATGGTGAAGGAACAGTCGCCTCCTGGGAGCTTCGGGTGGAAGGACGGCTGCTGGAAGATGTAAGTGAAATACCCACCCGCGGAGGTGACTTTATGGATCTGGAATTGGCAACGAAACCAGTTTCTTAGCGTCTGAGAGTGTAGCTAGGGGCTTGATATCCTCCTTCGTCTCTGTTTTCCAAGGAGTCTGATGGTGAAGAGACCGAGAGCCCAACGTGGAGACCGATGGGTATCCCCGTGGCAGGACATGAGTTATACAAAGTTCTTGTAGCTATGAGAATGAATGGTGAGAGCAGCTCAGTGGCACGTGTGTCCCCTGGCTCTGGGAACCAGGGCACTTGCGTTGTACATAACTGCTGAGTGACTGAATTCCTGCAAGCTCATCTTTTAACGCCAGCCTTTCACTTTTCTGACTTGAAACTTGATTTTCAAACACGTGTTGGTGAATTTAGGTGTTCAGAACTTAAAGGAGCGCTGTCGTGCACGGTGGCTGTGCTTGAGTGCTGAGACTTGCTTTCCTAACGCTTTTCCTTCCTGTGTTGCTTGCAGTCTGCTTTGTCCAAATACGATGCCACCAAGCAGAAAAGAAAGTTCTCATCCTTCTTTAAATCTCTGGTCATTGAACTTGATAAAGACCTGTATGGCCCTGACAATCACCTGGTAGAGGTGAGCTTCTTTTTGCTGTGTTATCTCTGAAAATGGGGTGGTGTTTCAGCAGACAGGGTTTGTAGAGCATTTGTAACTTGAGAGGTGGGGATGCTCAAGGCTTGAACAAGTGGCTGGGAGGCAGGAGCTCTTGAATTCTTATCCTAGCTTTCCCTTTTACTTCTGGGGCTCTGAACAAATGGATTAACTCTTGTTCGAAGCTGGAAATGGGAATAAGGTGAACTTTCTCTAGGTGGGTGGGATTTCCTGGCAAGCTTGGAAGGTGCCAAGCAGCAGGAGCAAAGAGATGGAAGCACGTGGGCGCTTCTAAATGCCCTCTCGTGTTCAGTGGCACAGGACGGCTACAACTCAGGAGACAGATGGCTTCCAGGTGAAGAGGCCGGGAGATGTAAATGTGCGCTGTACTGTCCTTCTGATGCTGGATTACCAGGTAAGATGTTGAGAGTAGCGGTGCAGGGCATCTGCTCTTAACTGTGTCTGTGGCCGTCTCAACTTCCTGGGCTTTTGTTTCAGCCTCCCCAGTTCAAACTGGATCCCCGCTTGGCTCGTCTCCTGGGGATTCACACTCAGACCCGCCCAGTGATCATCCAGGCCTTGTGGCAATATATCAAGACCCACAAGCTCCAGGACCCCCACGAGCGGGAGTATGTCATCTGTGACAAATACCTCCAGCAGGTAACCGGCGCTGGAACAAGCGACTGTTTCAGCTTTTCGTTGTCAGCAGCCAGGGATCGCGGGCACTGAGCTCCCGTCCCTTCCCTTAGCCCTGTGTTTCTGTCACAGATATTTGAATCTCAGCGGATGAAGTTCTCAGAAATCCCACAAAGACTTCATGCATTGCTTATGCCCCCAGAACCGATCATCATTAATCACGTCATCAGGTGAGACTTGTCCACATGCCTTCATATTTCTAGGAAGAAGAGCGGAAGGGATGGATGAGGCTGGCACAGGAAGACGATGTAAAATGTTCTGATTTGCACCAGCCGTTCCCGTGTTGCCTGTCGTTGTTTCTTTGCACAAGAACAGCCGTTCTTTTGTTTCCCACGTCCCTCTTTTCCACAAGGCACTCCCACGCTCATGCTGTCCTTTGCGTTACGCGCAGATAGAAATCTGCCTGGAGCAATCACTTGGTCCTCATGCTGCAAAGCCATCGGTGGAGCTTTGCTGCTCGGTGTTAGAGCTGCAGCTAACGCTAGCGTGGCTTGTCTCTCCCTGCTGTCATCCTAGAGGAGCTACAACTCTGTGCTTTTTTGAGCTGCTCACTTATTTTGGCTTCATTCTTGTGGATGCCCCTAGTGTTGACCCAAATGACCAGAAGAAGACAGCTTGCTATGACATTGATGTGGAGGTGGATGACACCTTGAAAACTCAGATGAATTCCTTCCTGCTCTCTACAGCCAGTCAGCAGGAGATTGCTGCTCTGGATAACAAGGTAGGAAGAGCTTCTTCGGGTCTGCCCTCCTCCCTGCTGGGTGGGGATGTGGAGCAGGTGAGCCCTGAACAGTTCGGGCGTTGAGCTTCGCTTCGCTGTGCGTTTGGAAGCTGCAGTGAGGTCAGCCATGCTTACAGACAGGTGGCTTTACCTGGAAATGTAGTTTTAAAGCAAAGGGTCAGTGGGAAAGCTGGTAATAGAGCAGGAAACTGGGAATTGAAAATCTGATCTGATAGGTGTAAGAAGTGTAAGAATTCTTCGTGTGTTGGGTCTCTCGACGTTTCTGTCTGACTTTTTCCCCTGTTCAGCAGTTCAGTTGCTGTGCTTATCTCCTTCAGATCCATGAAACAATAGAGACAATTAACCAGCTGAAGACCCAGCGGGAGTTCATGCTGAGCTTTGCCCGAGATCCTCAAGGCTTCATCAATGACTGGCTACAGTCTCAGTGCCGGGATTTAAAGGTAAAAGCTTTGTCTTGTGTGGAAGGTGGATCCAGTCACACGCTTCCCTCATTATAACCAGCTCCCACAGAGAGAGAGGCAATTTCCTGCTCAGAAAGCAAGACTGGAATTGGAGTCAAGCGTAAGACCCTGACCTGACTGTACTGAAATTTCTTTGAGGAAAGGGGAGGAGATGTCGGTTTTTGTTGAGTGCAGCCAGAGCTTTTGCACTCCCTGAACTGTTCTATCCTTTGTGCTCTCCAGACGATGACTGATGTTGTTGGGAATCCTGAAGAGGAGCGTAGAGCTGAGTTCTACTTCCAGCCGTGGGCTCAGGAAGCTGTGTGCAGATATTTCTACTCCAAGGTGAGCGTCCCCGAGCAGGGGTCCCCCTCCATACCCAGCGCGTCGGAGTACCTGTCGCTCCTTGGGGGCAGACGCTGCCAGTGGAGAGTGGCAGTGCTAAGCTGCACTTGTAGATGCTGCTGATGCATCGTGGTCCCAGTTTGAGTTCAGCATTTTCCAGCTGGGTCCTGTGTTACTCAGATGCTGGGTGCTGAGTAGGTTAATGGTGCAACTCTGGCTTCTCTTGCAGGTGCAGCAGAGACGGCAGGAACTGGAGCAGGCGCTGGGAATCCGTAACACATAGGCTGCTCCGCTCCTCCCCAGCCAGAAGGCATCACAGCTGTTTGTGGAGACGGAGAGCTGCAGAGCACGCTGTTCAAGCTCACATAATCCCACTCCGGCAGCGAGGCCTGCATCATTATTCATCCTGGCGTTGTCTCTGTTGGGGCAACTCCAGGACACCTGGGGTCTTCTGGGGTGTGGCAAGCAGACGGGCTCCAATGAGTACACATTTCTACCTGGTTTTCTTCCTGACTGTTGCCTTGTCATTCCTAAGGCTTCCAAGAGCCTCCCCTTGACTCTGCGCTGCCCGTAGTGTCCCCAGTAGCCAGTGCGACTGCTGCCTTGGAGCCTTTCTCAAGTTCAGAAACCACAGCCGTTCTTCCCCAACTAGCATCTAGTTGTGGCACACGAGACCTGGCTCTGGGAAGCCTGGATCTGCTGTAAAGGTGGAGTTGTGTGGCTTAGTCTCTTCCCTGCCTCATTTTATAGCAAGGTGCCAGGAGATGTAGAGGGCAGGATGCCGTGAGCTGACATACCTCCCTGCCCTTACTCCCTCTCTCGGAGGGTGCTGCTGCACTGGCTGCCTCATAGGTCACTCTCCTCCTTGAGGAAGTTCCTGGACTGTGTAGAGAATTGCTTCTTCCCGTGTCCCCCTTTCCCTGCCCTGTTCCCTTCGTGTTCTTTGACAGACTGTCCTAGGCCGGGATCGCAGGGGAGACGAGGCGTTGGCTTCCTGCAAGGGATGCGGAAGCTTTGGAGCGGTGAGACTTCACTGCACTTCAGAAGACCAACGCTTGCGGTTCCAGCAAACCGTCCGGCTGCTTGTTTTCCATGTAGCAGGGAGAGGGGGCACAGAACTGCCTGGCGGAATTGTGCGGGGACGCGGCGTTGTAGGCTCATTCCTTTGGGACGGTTATCCCGTGTCACTTGCTGTGGGGACCAGAGGCTCCTTTGGGGGGATCTGAGGGCTCAAGAGGACGGTCCTTGGGAATGGACGTAGCTCCAAGCGTGCGAGTTAGCGGCTGGTTCCCT
>NW_010100016.1:1144-2297 GCF_000699245.1 Pterocles gutturalis | reverse complement strand
CTCCTGTGGTTTTTAGTCAAGTCGTAGGTTCTGAGGCTGCCGCAAGGCCCAGCATGGTTCAGGAATGTACGAGTAGATTTTCTCTTCCATGGGGAGCAGCAGCCCGGATGCCTCTTTGTGGAATGAATTACTAGTGAAGTAGCGGTCAGGCGTAAGAGAGTGGCTTCTCTTAACCCGGATCTCAGGATTTCTGCTTGGGACTGGAATGCAAATGGACTTGGCAGTTGGTCGTATTCTCTCGGAATAGCTGCAAATTCCTGTTACAAACCCCACTCATCCCCACACCTAGCTCTGGGGTGGTTGGGAAGGTTGTTATGAATTTGGGAGCCTGGGTGGCCCTACTCCTTGTGTCTGTGTTACTACATGTCTGTGAGTAATAGACTCTCGACCTCCCTTCTCCTTTGCCCCCTTATGAAGTGGCTCCTCTGTGGTTCCGGGGTGAAGGTCTTGGTGCTGGTGAAGCAGCCCCCTGACTCCTCAGGGTCATCACACGTGAAGGACGCCGAGTACCGCGTAGGCAAACATAGCTGTTGCAGAATAACTGCTTTTTCTTAACTAAATATTATGGGTTTTTCCATGGACCAAAATTTTTTTTTTGTACTGTATCCTTGTAGACGTCACCCAGTTTTAATAAAAACCTCCTGTGAAGGAAGCTCTCCTCCCTCCTTCTGTGCTGACAGTGTGCTTTCTCTCCACAGCTGCCTGGTGGGTGACACTTTGTGTACTTGCTTGAGAAGGGACAGAATTATCTCCACTTTTTTTTTTTTTCTTCTTAACCAACTGGGTGAAGAAACTGGAGAGAAAATGTTTTTCATATTTTGGCCTTTTATAGAGAACCTTTCACGTAAGGATCTCCTGGCTTTCAGACTCTAAGCCTTTCAAAGTGCTTTTGTGGTAAACAAAGTCACTTGAGCAAAACTGGAAACCCAGTGGCCAAGCTGCTGATAAGATCTTGACAGCCCAGTTTCCACACTGCTGCCTGGCAGAACTGTGACAGCCTGTTAACAAACCCCACGGGAGCTGGGCGTAATTTTGTGGAAACTGCATTAAAGTTTACATACAAGGGTTTAAAGCGATGAAAAAGGGGCATTACTTGCTTCACCCTGCCTTGTTTATAAAAGCAGAAATGTAAATGCTTTACAGAAAACCTGTC
>NW_010100016.1:492-1121 GCF_000699245.1 Pterocles gutturalis | reverse complement strand
GATCCCTGGGGGTCGATGAAACGGCCGTTTGCCTCAGGTCGGGCAGTTGGTGCTGCTGCTTACGGCTGGGAGATGAGGGCAGGAGTCATGTCCTGGGGCTGCAACCAGATGGTTCTTATTTCTTACTTGGGGGGTAAAAAAAAAAAAAAAAAATTTTTAGGAAGAGGGGGGAAAAATAAAATTTTTTATGCAGAAGAAAGGGGGCTCAGCAGTCACGACTGCCATTTCTGCTGAGGTTTGGGGTCTGAGCTCTGTGCAGCTGCAGTGCAGCGCTGCGTTGCCTCGCTGAGCGCCGGCTGCACCCGGGAAAGGCTCTGGCTGCTCTGGCTGCGCTGCCCCGAGGCGTGGGTGCCTGTTCCCCCCAGGGTGAGGCGGAGCTGGGGGCGGGACGGGGCCGCCCCTGCTCCGGTGGCCTTGAAATAGCAGTGGCAGGCTCAGTGCCACTGTCCTGGCTCCTTGCACCATGGGTGGCAAGAAAGTCTGCATCGTGGGCTCTGGCAACTGGTGAGCTGGGCACCCGGGTCCCCTCTTTGAGCACAGCGCGGTCCCTGTCCTCCCCGGTGTCCCCCGGTACCTGGTGCAAGCTGTCCCCTTGTCACCAGGACCCCTGTGGTGCAGCGGGTTCCCTG
>NW_010100016.1:0-309 GCF_000699245.1 Pterocles gutturalis | reverse complement strand
ATGTCAAGTCCCTGCCAGGGCACAAGCTGCCCCCCAACGTGGTGAGTGCGGCCCCGCCGGCGGCTCCTCTGCTGAGCACAAGGTCCGGTGCTGACAACCGGGCTCTGGCGAGAGGTAATAAATAACCGGGAGCTGCTGGAGCCCTGTGCACCGAGGGGGTGATGGCAGGAGATGCACCGGGCTGCACAGGACTCCGTTCCACCCTCCCAATGACCTTGATCCGTGCTTGGACACGCTGCAGCCCTGGCTGCGCTCGCTGCCCACCTTTGCTCCCGCTCTGGCATCCCACCGACTGGGCTGGAGGCCATG
>NW_010100015.1:0-4004 GCF_000699245.1 Pterocles gutturalis | reverse complement strand
TTCCCCCTTCTTTCCTTCTTTCCCCCTTCTTTTTTCCTTCTTCTTCTTTTCCCTTCTTTTTAAATTCTTTTTAATGTTTCTTCTTTTTTCTCTTTTCTTCCTTTTTTACTTTTTTCCTTCTTCTTTTTTCCTTCTATTTTCTTATTTTCTTCCTTCTTTTTTCCTTCTCTTCTTCATTCTTTTTTCCTTCTCTTTTTTTGTCTTTTTTCCTTCTTTTTTATCTTCCATTCTCTCTTTTCTTCATTTTTTCCTCTTTTTTCCTTCTTTTCTTCCTTAGTTTTTCTTCTCCTTTTCCCCTTCTTTTTCTTCTTTTCTTCCTTTTTCTTCTTCTTTCCTTCCTTCTGTTTTCCGTCTTCTTTTCTTCATTCTCTCTTCTCTTTTTCCTTCTCTTTTTTGTCCTTTTCCCTTCTTTTTTCCTCTTCTTTCTTTTTTCCTTTGTTCCTTCTTTTCTTTCTTATTTTTTCCTTCTTTTCTTTCTTATTTTTTCCTTATTTTCTTCCTTATTTTTTCCTTCTTTTTTTCCTTCTTGTCTTCCTTATTTTTTTCTTCTTTTTTCCTTCTCTTTTTCCTTGTTTCCTTTCTTTTTATTTTTTTCTTCTTCTTTTTTTCCTCCTCCTCCTCCTTTTTTTTTTTCCTTTTTTTTTTTTTTTCCCCACCTTTCCCATCCCTTTTCCCCATTCCCCCCATTCCCCGCCACTCTCCCCCGGTGTCAGCGCTGCCCGGGTGATAGGACACGGTGACAGATCAGCCCGGGCCACCCTCCACAATAGCTCTCAGACAGTCTATTAGTCAGCAATTGTCTGCCAGGCAGCCGGGCCCGGCCCGTGTGCCGCAGCTGATAATGGCCAAGAACAAAGATGGCAGCTGCTTTGTACAGGAACAGATTTGTGGCAAATCGAGATAAAATAAAGAGGAAGGAGAAAGGAGTGTAAAAAGGGGAAAAAAAAATACATATAAAAAAGGGGGAAAGGAGGAAGAGGGGGCCGGGGAGGGAGGAGGAAGGATGCTGCGTGCGCGGCCCGTGTGCCGCAGCTGATAATGGCCAAGAACAAAGATGGCAGCTGCTTTGTACAGGAACAGATTTGTGGCAAATCGAGATAAAATAAAGAGGAAGGAGAAAGGAGTGTAAAAAGGGGAAAAAAAAATACATATAAAAAAGGGGGAAAGGAGGAAGAGGGGGCCGGGGAGGGAGGAGGAAGGATGCTGCGTGCGAGCTGTTGAGCTGCGGGAGCATCGCTGTGCTCTGATCCGCTGCGGGTACGGGGAGGGGAGGAAGGAAAACACCACGGGAGGAATAGAAAGGCTGGCGGACACCGAAAAAAAAAAAATCATTTTCAGGCTGCTGGTGTCAGAGGTGGAGATAAGCGCAGGCATGGAGGCTGTCAGGTGGTGGGGCTGGGGGACGATGTCTCCGGCTGTGTATCTCTGCCTGTATCCTGGGGGGGGGGTCCACAAGGGGAGCGGGGGGATGCCCCAGCAGCAAGGCCCATGGCATGGGGCACGCCAGCACTGCCTTTGCTTCCCAGTGCCCATGCACCCGGCAGGGATGCACTTCGCCCCTTTAGGTCATGGAGAGCAGGGACTGAGCCCTGCTGGGGGGTCACTGCCCCTCCCCCCCAGACATCCCTCCTGCAGGATGGGGTGCAGGAGGGCATCCAAGGGACTGCTTTGCACTGCTCCAGCCAGGTGAAAATAGGGATGGGGCTGAGAACAACTCATGTGTTTGTGATCCTGGCTCCTGAGAGTTTGCACCCAGGAATTTGCATGCAAAGGTTTGCATGCAGGGATTTGCACACAGGGGTTTGCATGCAGGAATTGCACGCAAAGGTTTGCATGCAGGGGTTTGCACATGGGTTTACATGCAGGGTTTTGCATGCAGGGGTTTGCATACAGGGGTTTGCACACGGGTTTGCATGCAGGGGTTTGCACACAGGGGTTTGCATGGAAAGGTTTGCATGCAGGGATTTGCACACAGGAGTTTGCATGCAGGAATTGCACAAAGCTTTGGTGCAGGAGTTTGCATGCACAAGTTGACATGCATGCAAGGATTTGCCCACATGAGTTTGCGTGCAGGAATTTGCACACCCCGATTTGCATGTAAGGGTTTTCGTGCAGGAGTTTGCATGCCCAAGTTTGCTCCTGTGCAGAATTTGCACGCAGGCACCTGCCAACCCAACTTTGCTGAGACACTCGACCTCCTCAAAACCATCATAACAGCTCCCAGCAGCTCCAGGAGCTGGCAACTGCTGCTGTCCCTCTCAAGTTTGGCCCGTGGGTGTGGGACCAAGGGAAATGTGGTGACTGGCGGAGGTGATGGCTGGTGCTTGACCCCAAGAGGTGGCTGACCCCAGCGGCCACAGTTGCACCTGCAATGTTCAAGGACTGTTACTTATCGTTCTGAGTAAAGGGTGGATCAAAATCAATTTAAAAAAAAGAAATTAAAAGGTGGATGTTATAATTGAAATCTGATTTTTTGCCTAAGATGGATTTTTTTTTAATTTAAATGAATTACATTTCGCCTTAAATCTTAATCGAATTAAAATGAAAGTTAACATTATGGTAAACCAGTGTTAAAGCCCACACTCAGTGTAACCTATTCACATTTAAATTAAACATATATATACAATTTTATATATGTATAAGATAGCTGTGCATATTTGCTGTTGAAGTTTTAAAGAAAGTTACACCGAAAGTCAGCTGCCAAGTGCTTAAACCCCCAATTGCAGGAGTGGTCCTTGCTATTAGCATCCTATGGGCAAAGACAGTTTTCATTGCATTTTGGTTTTCACAAGTCGCGCAGCTCAAAGGCTCGTTTGTCCAAGTTGGGAGAATGACTAGTAGGTTGAAGTCAGGAAAACATGGTTTCGTCTTCCCACTTCTGAGAGGTGAAGTTTGCTTGGGGAGGGGGCAATCGGTCCAGGCCCCTCGCTGCAGACAACACCTCCAGCCTTCCAGGAGTCTATTCAAAAGGGAAAACTAATGTTTAGGAAATGCCAGACCTTTTTTCTTACATATTCTGCTTATTTTAGGCCCTGTTAACATATTAAAAAAAATGGTAAAGTCCTGTTTTCCTGCATGTTTAATTGAATTCTGGTTCCCACCTAAGCAGTGCTCGATATGATGGAAAAATTAATAACCACCCGTGTGATCCCGTCTGCTGTCGGTGTTTGGGGAGTGAATCACGGGGCTCCCCCAGCACATGTAGGCGGCCAGAGCTGGGCACAGCCACTGTGGTGCCTATGGGACCCCAGGGAGTGATGCTGGGTGTGGGGTGAACCCGACGGGGCGATGTGGGGCTGTGCATGGTCAGGCAACTGTTTTGTCCCATCCCAGTGCCAACAGATGCCAAATGTCCCCATCCCACCATCCCACCACCCCAGCATCCCACCATCTCAGCATCCCAGCATCCCAGCATCCCACCATCCCAGCATCCCACCATCCCACCATCTCCAGCATCCCAGCATCCCACCATCCCACCATCCCAGCTGGGATGAAGGCTCCCTCCTTTTTTTTTGGAGCATCCTGAGCTGCCGTTCGGAATGCAGCTGGGTCATTCCAGTGTTAGCTGGAGGGAACAGCCAGGTTGCTGTGCTGGGGATGATGACGCCATGCACGGACTGGGTGATGTGAAAGTCAGCAGCATCCCGTTTGCCCATCCGCTCCAAGCCCCCAGCTAACGGCAGCATCCCTCTTGCCCATCTCCCTCCCTCCTGCCTGGTCCCCGCTTTGTCCCGGGAGCCTCCCCCAGGGCCCGGCTCCGGGTTAGTTCAAGTCTAGCCTATTTAGATAACCTTCTGGTGGGTCTATAGAGAGCCGATATCCCTGCTGGAGGATCTCGCTACAAATGAGCCAATCCGCCTAATCTCCTTATCGTTGTAGGCCTCAGCCTCGGGGCTCCCTTATCTATCAGGATAAAAGAAAAGGGACACTGCACAGCACCTAGCCCAGCAGAGACCCCTCCCCTTTAATCCTGCCAGGGTTGTTTCTCCCTTTATCCCCCTATT
>NW_010100014.1:1983-12050 GCF_000699245.1 Pterocles gutturalis | reverse complement strand
ACCCTGGGAGAGGGACCACCCAGAGCGAGCTGTCCCAGAAAGAGAGAGAGAACTTCCAGATAGATCCTCATCTCTATCCTGGCCATGCCATGCACGGGATGGAATAGACCATGGGCCAGTTTGGGTCTCTATCCCGTGCAGACACAGGCACAGCAGAGAAGCTGGAAAGCCCTTGACTGTCCTGCAGCAGCTCTGCCCATCAGTGTGTGATCAGCGTCTGCTCAGCACAAACCCAAACAGCCTCACACTAGCTAACGTGAAGAAAGTGAACTCTGTCCCAGCTGAACCAGGACACTCTGCTTCCCACTGCTGCCTCGGGTGCAGTTATCCACGTGGTGGTAGCACTGGGTTCTCCAGAGCTGCGTGTTTTCTTAATGATCTTCTCTGCATCTTAATTAGAGAGCTTCCATTGTGGCTAGCCTGAAGTGAGAGTTTATTCACAGGAATTGGGATCATTGCAAAACAACCAAGCAAACACCAGCCCACCAGCCACCAGTGCAGTCAGTTCTTGGGAGTAAAAAGGTCCTTGGGAACAGAAACGTCCCTCAGGCTCCTGGAGCTTGGTAAAAGCAAGAGCTTCCTGAGACCTTCCAGGACAGAATCTGTGTCTTTGTCTTTGAGCAAAATAATACCTCCACAGAGAGCTTGCCCAACAGTTACAGTAACAGTGATCCCTAATCAATTCCTCATTTCCTGCCCTTCTGCAGGTGACTTTCCTCTGGGTCACAAGTGCTATGGATTTTTAGTGATAGACATCTGAGGTTTAAATGTCCTAGATAACCCTGGTGGGGACCCAGTTAAACCCAAGGCCATTTGTACCGCTGTGCATTCAGTGAATGTATGTTAGTATTTGGTTGACCAATGTCATTCAGGGCTATTCATCTAACTAATTTTGCATACATGCTTTGCTGAACTCCAAAATTCTCCACTTTTCTTCATCAGAACTTAAGCTGTAGACATTTATTTTCCTAGTTACTAGGAAAAAAAAAAAAAAAAGTATTGGCTGGTTTGATTTCTTTGTTGCTTACGGGATCTTCAGGCTATATAGAAAGTGGCCGTGGCAGAACCCACAGCTTCATGAGCTGCTGTGCCTATCCTGCAGCTAGCTTCTCACATGAAACCTCTTTGCAAAAGAGTCACTCTTTTTTTCCTCTCTTCCTTCTGACAGGCCAGCCCCAGAAGGTGGGATCAAAGAGTCCAGTTCTTGGGGGACCCAACGCACCCAGGATGTGTTTTATGAAACCAGAACACCAGCTTTTGAACGAGGCCACTCAGAAGAAATCCCCATTGAACGGGTGAGCAAACCGGTGAAGATGGGGTGAAATGCAGTAGATGATAACAGATAGCCAGCTAGACACCTTCCTGAGAGCTGGAGAGCTCTTTGGTTTCTTGAGACCCCTTGAGGTCCCTTCTCTTATAACCCAAATGTTGCTTGAACATTATGGAGAAAAGCCACACCTGGTAGCTTCTACAGTCTGATAGCTGGACATGTGGACACATTTCTCCTGGAGTTACGTGCCTGCTGCAATAGGCTACTTCAGGCTGTCTCTTCCCAGCTGTCCTATTGTCCCAATCCCATTGGCATTAGTGTACAAACTCAGAGGAGAGGTCTCATGGGTCAGAGCTGGGTCAGAGGAGGCCATGAAGATGGTCAGAGGCTTAGGCAGCTCCCGTGCGAGGACAGGCTGAGAGAGTTGGGGGTGTGCAGCCTGGAGAAGAGAAGGCTCCGGGGAGACCTTCCAGCAGCTTCCAGTGCTGAAAGGGGGCTACAGGAGAGATGGGGGGCTCTGGATCAGGGGGTGCAGGGACAGGACGAGGGGGAACGGTTTTAAGCTGAAAGAGGGGAGATGGAGATGAGATGTGAGGAAGAAATGTTTTCCTGTGCGGGGGGTGAGGCAGTGGCCCAGGGTGCCCAGAGAAGCTGTGGATGCCCCATCACTGGAGGGGTTCAAGGCCAGGCTGGATGAGGCTTTGGGCAACCTGGGCTGGTGGGAGGTGTCCCTGCCCATGGCAGGGGGTGGCACTGGATGGGCTTTCAGGTCCCTTCCAGCCCAAACCATTCTGTGACTCTGTGATTGCCATGGCTGGTGGAAGAGCTTGGCCCACTCGTGTCCTTGTTGAAGGCAGCACTCTATATAGAGGAACCTGGGCACTCCATAGCTCTTAATTTAATCTTTCTCCTCCCAGCTTCTCTTTACAATTAAATCAAAGCCTGCTCAGATGATGGCTTCAAAGCCAATGTTCACATTCTTGCTACTGAAACCGTTTCTTGCTTCCATCAGGTGGTAGAAATGAGGGAGATCAGCCCCACGCTTGCCAACGGAGAGCACCAGCCAGGCCTGGAGAGCCAGGGGAGGGCGGCCTCCATGCCACGCCTGGCTGCTGAAACTCAGGTGAGCCAGGAGGCTGTACGGATGGTGGGAGATCGAGCGTGGGTCAGGAACTCGGTATCTTCTCTCTGGCTGCCGTGTTGTTGGGAGTTACTTGCAAATATTTGTTTTGAAAGATGTTTGCTGAGCCTGGAGACAGGTAAGCGGCCTTTGGGCTTGGATGGCAGGTGGTCATGCATAGACATGGCACTGTTGCCCGTTTTATTCTTCCCTGATTGAAGCAAAAAGCAACCCAGAGAAATCCCTCTGTCGGGGTAGCGAACTGATGACCACCTACCCAAGAGTGTCTGTTCTGGTTAACTGGGGACAATGCTGTTTGCCAGCCTGTATTCCTGGAAGGCAGAATTTTCCCACGGACAGTGACATGCCACCTACCTAGACAGTCAAGGCATGCTCCTGTGCCCTTGCCATGGAAAAAGCTGGAGATGTGCTGTGATTCTCTTTGATGAACATAGCAGGCACAGAAAACACCAGGGAGCCTGTGCTGGGAAGGCTGCATTGAGACACTCAGAAGCCTCCCTTTTTTTTTTTCCTTTTTTTTTCTTTTTTTTTTTTTTTCCCCTCTTCCCATAGTATTTAGCTTGTACTGTATTGTGGCTCTGGTCAGTAAAATGTTGTTGGGGATTTCCCTTGTTTAATTTCTTGTAAAGAAATCTCGCCATTAGGGTTGACTTTGACAGCAACTTGTGGATGCTACTTAGTGCCTAGGACGTCACGGTTTTCATAGATCATTTTTGGTCATTTCATGTGTTGGCTGCTAGCTGGTTGTCCCGGATGCTCTCCAGCCACCATCCTGCCTCCGGTGTGTCAGAACATCTTACCACTCGTATCATGTCTCTTGTTCGAAGGGACTGATCCATATACTCGGGAGCAAGCAGCCCGTGGCTGTGGGCTGTTCCTGTTGCTCTCCATGGGAAGCAGAACGTGAAAGATATGCTGCACCCTAAAATTAAAAGCCTGTGTGTTGTATACACAGCAATAGCTCCAGCAGATATGATCTTTGCTTAATAACAGAAACAGACCCCAACGCAAACCCAGACTCCCTCCCTTCCCCCTTCCTAGAACAAAGTTGTCCTTTATTCTAGACACAAGGAGCACCTTCCCTTCCAAGGCAATGCGCTGGCAGCAGCAGTGCCGGCAGCACGAGCCTTTCCTTGGGAAACTCCTCTCCATGCAGGCAGATATCTGCAGAAGCAGGTCTCTTGCAGAAGCATGGTATGTGTTCCCCAGGGCGCATCTGCCACCTGTGAAAGCTGTCTGATCTCTTTATGAATCAGGCTGGTAATACCTGAGCAGGTCTAACCTCATTTAATAATACAATATTTTGGTGGTTGTAGCTGCAGCTGAATAACCGATGTACTCTCTGTGTGTGTCTTCCCCCTCCACTCCCCCACCCTCCCTTTCACGTGCTGCTTACGCTCCCCCCAAACTTTGAGTTCTTTATGACTCTCATTTGCAATGCCTTCTGTTTCTGGATGTCTCCCTTCTCGTTTGCCTGTCATTCCTCTGTGGTTTTATGTTCCACTTTTTTTAAAAAAAAAAAACCCAACCCTTCCTATGCTTTCAATCTCACCTCCTCCCCCCCTCTTTGCTCTCCTCTACCCCATCACCTCCCGTCCCGTCTCGTCATCGTGTCTGCTGCGCATCTGCCGTGATGTCTGACACTGGCTGTACTGTGGGGCTGCTTCCAATAATGTCTCTCATCTTGTCCGAATTGTTTGCAGAGGAGCAAAGCACGGTCACCTGGGAGTTACCTAGCAGTATGTAGTTTGCACTCAGTTGTATCCTATTAAATTCCTGTTAAGAAATAATTAACCTTCCTTAACCCTTTACTTTCCCCCCTCTCATTTGGAGCCCGATGTTGCACCAGCGCAGCCGCTCTCTCTTTCCTCTTTGCCACAGTTCCCTCGATCCACAATTGCACGCCGCACGCTGTGACAGCAGGGATTTGTTTGTTTGTTTGTTTTGCTGCTTTATTTGTTTTTGTATGCCTAGTTGCACAGGAATTTGGGAAGTGAAAGCAATCAGTTTGGTAATGAAGAAGCAATTAGTAACTCTCTGACGGGTTCTGGATGGTCTCCCAAGGCTTATGGGGAGCCTGTGCATGCCCTGGTAACCTGCCGAGAGCAGCGTCAGGATTTATGGGAAGGGTATTTGTTGCTTTGCCATTTCCCGTTGGTGTCAGTGTCCCTGGAATAAGCATGGAATCAGGTCCAAAGTGAAATGTTAGTTTCTTAGCAATTTGGCTGGCTTTTTGTTGGGAAATTTCTGTTGTCTTCTTGTGGATGCCCCATCCCTGGAGGGGTTCAAGGCCAGGCTGGATGAGGCTTTGGGCAACCTGGGCTGGTGGGAGGTGTCCCTGCCCATGGCAGGGGGTGGCACTGGATGGGCTTTAAGGTCCTTTCCAACCCAAACCATTCTGGGATTCTGTGACTCTTCCTGGCAGCTCCTCTATGGTTTTTGGAAATCTGGAGAAGTGTGTTTAGTGGGAACTATCCCCATTTTTCACTTTTTTTGCCGAACAGACCATCCAGTTTACAGAGCTCTCTGCCTTCCTGCATCTTCTGGCTCAACAGTAAGCCAGGAGGACAAACATGAAGCTCTTCAGGACAGTTTCTTGCTCAGTGAGGGCCCCAGAGGAGAGAGATGCAGCACGCCATGGTCCTGATGATGGCACTGGTGTCCCCCGCCAGGGGTGCACTGGTGCTGTGGGCTGTGCTGTGCCCCCCACCCCAGCAGTGCCTTTGTGCCCCTGACAAGCCTTCCAGCCCTAGCACTCCACCGTGTCCTCCCGTGGGGAGCACTAAAAATTGGGTAACTGCCTAGCAAGAGAGAGAGCACCAAACAAAAATCCAGCCCAGACTGCGCCTTTGCATGCAAGGTAATCCCCCCACGACATCCCCCCGGGAGGGAGAGCAGCTTTTTCCACTCAAAATAATGAGCAGAGCTGTGAACACCACTGGCTTTGTGTTGTGCAAATATCATGGGGCAGTGGAGATGTGAATTTTGGGATAAGCAAACAAAATAGCATAGACAGTAAAAATAACGCAGGGCTCTTTGGAAAGGTTACAGCGAACAAAGTAAATGTTCTGCGGGTGCTGTCGTTGCAGGCGCATATTGGAGTGTGAATTCAAACAAGCCTAAGACTGGAAGAGGGCAGATTTAGACCAGATATGAGGAAGAAATGTTTTCCTGTGCAGGGGGTGAGGCAGTGGCCCAGGGTGCCCAGAGAAGCTGTGGATGCCCCATCCCTGGAGGGGTTCAAGGCCAGGCTGGATGAGGCTTTGGGCAACCTGGGCTAGTGGGAGGTGTCCCTGCCCATGGCAGGGGGTGGCACTGGATGGGCTTTAAGGTCCCTTCCCACCCAAACCATTCTGTGATTCTGTGATTCTAAGAGCTGAGGGACTGGAGGACATCCTGAGCTCCCTCCCCAGCAGGTTGGATCGCTGTGCACCGGGGTCTTTCCTCCACCACATGACTTTGGTGCGGTGGCAGACCAAGGAAGCCTCTGGAGGAGGGCTGAAGCCGTGTCTCCACCACAAAGCCATCTGCAAAGCAGCTGAAGTCCAGCAAAGCGGAAGAGAAGGAAACACGGGGATTGTCCCTGTTTTCTGAGCTGTGTGCTGTTACTGGGCTGTAGGGAAGGGAAAGCCTGGGAGAATAGCTGTCCTGCTGTCTGCTTGTCTTGGTTTCTGCGGAGAATCTCTGTAAGGCTTGGAACCCAAAGGGAAGGGAGCAGGGTCTGGGGCTGGCACAGGGATAGGGTCCAGCCGTGCCCATGGGATGCTCTGGTACAATGTGCGCGTGTTTGGCCACAAATGATTTGTAAACAGCAATAGCAAACCCAAGTAGTCATTTTTGGAGACGTCCTGGTAGAATTGCATGTGCAATCCCGCCTGTCCCAGCCGTGAAGGCTTCAAGGAGTGATGGTGGGACAAGAGAGGTTGAAATGTTTGGTGGGAGTCATCTTCAATTGCAGGGAGACAGAAAGAATTTCTCGGTGGCTTGGCCTGTACCTTGCCCACTTATTCTTGATTTTTCTCCCTCTCCCTGTGATGCCCAGAAGTGCTTTCATGCTTTCCTCTTTGGAGTTGCTTTGGGATGACCACAGGCCCTGAAGCAGCTTTAGGTGAAACTAGTCTTGGAGCATTATCTTTGCAAGATGCTTGGCTACTGTGCTGCCCTTGTCCCTGCTGATCTCCTGTTGACTCCTGTGCCGCTGTGTGTGGTGTGAAGTGCTGCGTATCGCTCTGTGCCCATGGTACCTGTGGACTGGCACTCTGCTAAAAGCAAAGCCCATTTCCACAGACAGAGATCACATTTACTCCTCAAATTGAGCACTAAATCTACCATTCCACAAGTCCTCCTTCCCATCCCAGTTATACCCAGTTAACCATTTTTTCTCCTGCCCCTCCTTGCCCCTTTCTCTCGCTCTGTAACCCCCCCCATGCTGGGAACCGAGCAGCTGAGCGTGGTGCAGCACCCACCCTCACCCTGCTCCATGTCCCTGCCTCTGCCTTGCAGCCCATCCCGGACACGAGTCCCATGAAACGCTCTGTCTCCACGCTGACCCCGCAGCGTCCTCATGCGATGCATCTCTACGAGTACTCCTTGGAGCGCATGCCGCCGGAGCAAGGGCACCACCACCATCACCACCGCTGCCACCGGCGGAAAGAGAAGAAGCAGAAGTCTTTGGACAGGTCCCCCCATCAGCTGGCCGATGGAGAAGCTGGTAAGTGCTTTGCAAACAAGGGTTTGTCCCTCATCCTGCTCCCTTCAGGATGCAGAGCAGTCATCCGATGTGATTGAAGGTACTTAAAGGGGGCTACAGGAGAGATGGGGGGGCTCTTGATCAGGGGGTAGAGGGGTAGGACGAGGAGGAATGGTTTGAAGCTGACAGAGGGGAGATTGAGATGAGATGTGAGGAAGAAATGTTTTCCTGTGCAGGGGGTGAGGCAGTGGCCCAGGGTGCCCAGAGAAGCTGGGGATGCCCCATCCCTGGAGGGGTTCAAGGCCAGGCTGGATGAGGCTTTGAGCAACCTGGGCTGGTGGGAGGTGTCCCTGCCCATGGCAGGGGGTGGCACTGGATGGGCTTTAAGGTCCCTTCCAACCCAAACCATTCCGTGATTCTATGATTTGGGGTCCCGCCTGCATGGAAGGACCTCCTTGCCCCACACTGGGGAGTTCCTTCTGTGTTGGTGACCCCCAACCAACCTTCTTCTTTCAGTGGCCCAGTCTGGTGAATCTTCTTCCAAGGACAAGAAGCAGGAACGCGGCCGGTCCCAAGAGAGGAAGCAGCACTCTTCCTCCTCCTCCGAAAAGCAGCGCTTCTACTCCTGCGACCGCTACGGCAGCCGGGACCGTTCCCAGCCCAAGTCTGCCGATCAGAGCAGGCCCACCTCACCCAACGGAGGGCCAGAGCAAGGTCCACACAGACAGGTGAGGAGATGCAGGGTGGGAAAAGAGCCCTAAGGTCTTCCGAGGATGTCCGCACCTTTTCCATGTTTTGCTTAAAATAAAGGAGACAAGACAGGGAAGGAAAGGCAGTCACTAGGAGGCAAAGCCTTTGAGGTCCTGCTTGGTGCTTCACACCCAAGAGAGGGATGGAGATGTCATTTGGTGGCTCTTTAGGAGCTATAGAGTGAGTGACTTGAGGCATCTCCCAGAGGCCCCACTGCCAAGGACACCCTTGCTCATGGTGTTGGCAGACCTAAGACCTGGCAGCTTGTGATGCTGGTGGAGAAAGTTTATCTGAGCCAAGGCAGGCTGGTGGCACGGACCGTTCCCCTGGCAGCTGTGTTAATCCAGCACCTGCTGCTGCCCCGTGCACAAATATTTGGTGGTTGCCAAAGAAATCCTTGCCATGGCAGTACACGCCAGTGTGACACGGTGTGGGGACTCCAGGCAGCCGGAGCTGGGGTTGCAGCAGGGTTTGCTCACATTAGCAGGACTTTCCAACTGCCGTTGTGTGGGCTTCAGAGCTGTCCTGTATTGTGGAGGAGGTGAATTTTCTGAAAATTGAAGAAAAAGTCCTTTTCCTCTAGTGTCAAATCAATCTGCAAATACGCTGTCTAGCTGGGAGGGAAAATCACAGTAAGGGAGGGGGGCAGTGCAGGAGAAAGCAGGAGCTGGGTGGACAGGGAGAGAGCTCAGCCCCAGGCCAGCATGGTCCCTGTGAACATCCCCGAGTAACGCACAGCCCCTGTGCCCAGAGGAAAACTCTGGCCACTCCAAAATCTCCCTGAATTTGCAGCCCACTGGGGGTGTGTGATCGGCCGGGCGTCTGGGGGGGGCTGAGCGATGCTGTCGGCTACTAGCCCCTGCAGAGCATCAGCTCGTGGGGAGCAGGAGGAAACCCTGCAGAGCTCAATGGAGGGATTTAAATGAAGAAGCTTGTTAGTGTCCCACTAGCTGCAAAACGAAGCACCTTCCTGTCCCCTTACCCTGTCCCATGGCGTTCTGTCTCCCTGTGGGTACACGCCATGGTCCTCAGCAGCATCCAGGCTGTGAGTTGCCCTGTGGCTCTGGGGACATGGGACACCCAGGGCACAGTCGCTCTCAGCTGGGAGCAGGTGTGACACCAGTGGAAGGGCTGGTGCACCCAGGGCTGTGTGGCCAGAGCAGGAGGGAGCTGCAGCCGAGCGTGTTTGTCCGAATCTGGTTGCTGCAGTCCCCAACAGGCTTCCATCTGTTTTTTCAGATGAGGTTTTTTCTCCATTTCTGAATTTCTCCCTCTGCTTTCAGAGGCAGGAAGGTGGCACTGATGCCTCTCCTTTCTTGCACACTCAGCTTGCCAGAACTTTAAATATCACATATGTTTTAGTTAAAAAACCTGAAACATTCCTGTAGTTAATAGACATTAATCATCAGTAGGGCATCATCTGCCTTCATAACACTGTTCCCCCACTTCCAGTTACCCTGTATCGTCTCTCATGTCCCATGTGGGTTTAGTAAGGCAGGGAGGAGGAAGCCTCTTGTTGCAACATCCATGTATTTTACTCACTCACATGTTATCTACATTGAGTGGAGCTGCTAATACATCCCTGGTTGCTCAGGAAAAAAAAAAAAAAAAAAAAAAAAACAAAACAAAAAAAAAAAAACCCAACAGATTTTTGAAAAATATCCCACTAACATATCACTGCTGACCCAATGAGCTGACAACCCCTTGTCCATGAGAAGCTCTGTAAGTCCCTTTCCTGCATTATATTGGTTCCATAACAAGGTGTTTGTTAACTCTCAATTATTTCCCGTGTTGCTCTGTCCCTCTTTGGGAGATGCAGCTTTTCCCCGGAGCCCTGGCCCAGCCCGTTTCACCAGGTCCCTGGAGCCCCTGCATATACCAAAGAGAGAGGCTGGCTCCTGCCAGCGCGGTGGCTCTGCTCCAGCTAGAGCCAAGCCAAAAATCAGGAGAGGTTTGGGTCAAAAAGAAGTTCTTTGGAGTTTGTTTTTTTTTTTTTTAGTGCAAAAAAAGGAGATGAGAACCAAGCCATGAACATTGCCTTTTGGGTCACTTCACCATGCTTTCTTTGAGCCGTATAGAGATGTTGTGCATCGTCTGTGAATTATTTCACTGTTTCCTTTTCAGTGCAGGTGAATTGTTAAATATAAATCCCATTTCACAATGAATCTGGGAAAAGTATTTTTTTAAATGAGATGAAATGTCTTAGAATATCAAAA
>NW_010100014.1:0-1972 GCF_000699245.1 Pterocles gutturalis | reverse complement strand
AGGAAGGAGCTTGTTGGACACTTTGAAAAAAGATCTCACCATTTTTTTACCATCAAGACCATTTCCTGATTGGGTCCTGGATAAAAGAAATTTGAAAATCTTGCAAAAACGTTTTTTTAGGCAGCTTAATACTTAGCAAAACAATGTAGTTCTGCTTTCTTTTGTAAGTATTGTAATTTTGAGGTGGTCAGCCTCAGGACCCTCGGAAAAGCTGGGCATCTTCCCCTGGATGCTGGGACATTGTAGGTCCCTGGGTGGTGGCCACCACCTCCTCCATCGCCCTGGGGAGGCAGCTCGGGCGGGGGGCAGGTGACTGGGACGGGACCACGGGTGTGTAGCAGAGAGTGGGGCTGAAATGTGGGGAAGCCAGAGAAAGGAGGAGGTGAAAATGGAAAAAGAGAAGGGCAAAGACTCAGTTTCCAGGCTGTGAAAGACGAGAGTTGTTGGCCCAGCAGCATGAGCAGCAAATGCCGTATCGGTCCCCAGTGCCGTAAGTGACACCGCGTGGCTCCGCACCCCCAGGTAACACGGGTGTTGCCTCTGCTTGTGGTAGAGGTGACATGACTCATGGCAGCCGTGGCTGAAACAGCCTCTGCATCCCGCTGCTGGGCTCATCCCCCGCACGGCCGGGCTTGTCCTCAAAACGGGGCTGGAAAGCCCTGGCAGAGCAGAACCAGCGTCGATGGACAGCCCGGCAAGGAACAGCCTGGTGTTTTTATAGGAAGGAAAAGCCGCTCTTTAAAAACTGAAAGGCTTGGTCTCAAAATGGGTCATGAAAACCTGAGGGATTTTTAAAATGCACTTGAAGTGCTATTCAGGTACTGCCCTGGGAGAATGGAAAGAGAAATGCCAAAACAAGGGCCCGTTCCTCTCGCTCGCGGCATTTTTTAACTTACTGTAGCTTAGTTCACTCCCACACGTCACTGTTAGTAACTCAGGAAGCTGCCAGGCTTTTCCACCACTCTAAAATCAAATGTGTGCTATTAAAGAGGGGAAGGTGAACATGTTTTTTCTTTAAGGAACCCTTTTGATAATGTTAAAGCCCATCCAGAAGGCTTGTTGCTGATTTTTCCGAAAGCAGCTATTTAATCAAAATACATTTCATTCCCAAAACTACAAAAAAAAAGTCTGCCCCCACATCCTCCTTCCACGTAATCCAATTTTGACCAGAGAAATTCTCCCCAACATCAGCATTCACAAAAAAATCTGCAAAAATATGCATTTTTTTTTAAGAATCCACCCAATCCCCCTCCAAAAAAAAAAAAAAACACACACCAAAAAAAAAACCCAAAACAAAACCAACCAAACAAAACCAAAAAAAAGAAAAAAAACCCCAACCAGACCATAGGTTTTTGAGCTGCTCCTGCCCAGTCCAGGTAAGACGCATGTTGAGCCTGTGTTTGGTGTGGATGCCTCCCCTCCGGACAGTGTCCCCTTCTGTTGGAGCCGTCTCCCAGTTTACGTCCTACTGATGCTCTGATCGTTTCTGTTCTTATTTACCTCTCGCAGAACTTGAGTTCTCCAGCTCTTTACATCTCCTGTTGAATTATTTCTCGAGAACCTCCTTCCCCCAACCGTGCTTGTCTAAACTCTCTCTTTTTTGCTTTTCTTTCCTCTTGTGACTTGTCGCTCCCTTCTGTTGCTTCTCCTTCTGTTCTATACCTGCCTGCCTTTGTGTTTGTCCGGCGTTTCCCTTTTTTTATTTTTTGATTTGCTTTGTTCCAATTTTTATGTAGGGCAGTGGTTCAGTTAATGGGAGCCCCTTGCTGTCGACATCTGGTGCTAGTACCCCATGCCGGGGTCGGAGGCAGCTCCCACAGACTCCACTCACCCCACGGCCCAGCATCACTTACAAGACCGCTAACTCCTCGCCCGTCCACTTCACCAGTTTCCAAACCGGCTTGCCCACCTTCTCCCCGGGACGCCTGAGCCGCGGTTTATCCGAGCACAACGCTCTGCTGCGGGGGGACCA
>NW_010100013.1:0-25843 GCF_000699245.1 Pterocles gutturalis | reverse complement strand
TACTCTCCAACAGCTCAGCACCCAACTGAGTTCTGAGTTCTTAAAGTGAGATGCAATCTTTTTAACTGGACCTTCTGGGAATTATGAACTGTATCAGATTTTTGTCATCAATCATTTGATTCTGTTTGAATGAAAGATAAGATGTTATAATTTGAACTAATGGAGACTTGTCCTCGCCCAAAACAGGTTTCTTTACAGATTTACAAATAAGGCTGCTTTTGCCCCCTTAATTTGCACAGACTCCATTTCTAAACACTAGAGCAAGTTATGTTGTTTTCTGCAAGTCTGCTGGCAGAAATCTTTCTATATAAGCACTCTAGGTTATGCTTACTTCCTTAAATTTTCAGGATAAATAGATGAGCTTGTTCCTCTTCAGTTATGAAGCTGATTTTTTTGAGACGCAAAATCAGCAAGCCTTGGAAGCTCTTGTGCTCTTCAGTTTCTCAACACACTAGTTGATAATACTGGTGTTTAGACATTGTTATGAACTCTGAGGTGTTTACCTAACAAAGTAAAAAGAATTCCTCACTTACAGAACTTCTCCAGTTTAGTAAGAGGTTCCAGAACTGATGCAGAAGTAGTTGGGCAAAAGTAAACACTTACAACCTGTGCAGGGTATAGAATAATTGCATTTAATGGATCCAGTACCATATATGAAATATAAATACAATAGAAAATTTTGTTTCAAATACTTATAATGAAATGTAAGTATTCTAATCAGTGTCCAGATAACTAAAATGTTCTGCTCTTTCCCCCCCTCATATTTTCGTATTTTTAAAGTTCATTGTAAAGGTTTTGCTGAACATCTGAGTGTCACAGAAATCTTTGAAGTTTGCTGTTCTTACACTAGACAGGTCTTAATTTTCACTTGTTTTTTACTGGTGTCAGTTTCTTAGAGAAATGCTGCTTCTGCTGGAATATATGAAGGGGACAGAAAGCATAGACAGGAACCTGGAATTGAAAGAGATCTTCTGAGCAGCAGGATCTTGTCTCTTGCCATTATATGCAACAGCATTATATTTAGTAAAAGAATGGTGATGCATCATTAATTTTTTTTTTTTAGTTTCTCATTTGTTCATACTGAAAAGCAGTTTCAGACCTTTTGATTAGAAGTGTATTTCTTATTTGTGGAGTAATCTTATACAAGGCTGGTGTATGTTTATTTAAATAAAGCACTTCCTTTCTCTGTCTCCTCTTTCTTCCTCAGTTGTCATGAGTGGGACAAACATCATGAATTTAAGAGAAGATGGAGAGGGAACCAAAGAGGAGCATACCTTGAGGGGACTGGGGGGAAGTCTAGATACAGAGATAAAGAGCTTGAAACTTAGAGCCTTATTGAAAGGGAAATGGTGCAGTGGAAATGCTGGGGGGGAGGTAGCTTATGTCTTAAAGGTGATGCATGTATATGGGAAATAAGAGTGAGAAGAAGGTAAAAAATCAGGGGCAAAGTGAACAGTGTATGAGTAGACAAGAAAAAGTACTCCCTACCTAATACTTTCAAATGTAGTGAAAAAAAATGCCTGTAGTGAAAGTGGTAATGGTTTCATGTACAGAAAAGAAAAATTTTTCCTATTACTGAGACAAATTCTATTTTATTCCTGTTTCATAAAGAAATTATTCTGAAAGTTTGTTTGATTGAGCAGCATGAGGTTAGAAACTAAAGATTGATTCACATCTACTTATACCTGTATATACTTTTCTTCATTTACTTTTAGATTGTTTAGCTTGTGGATTTTTTTCCTCTTTTTCTTTGTTTGTTTTCTGTTCCCCAGAAAACACACATGTGGATATTCAGTTAGAAATGTACATTTTAACTTCCTAGTTGGTGTACACATTGAACACAGTTTTGGTATGAACACTTCAATGAAGACACATGCAGTAGTTATCTTGTTTACGTTGATTGAATGATTGAAATTTTTGTTCTCTAATTCTGTCCTTTTTTTGGTTAAATTCACAGCTGGAGGCTCTTACTACATGATTTCAAGATCTTTAGGGCCAGAGTTTGGTGGAGCAGTGGGACTTTGTTTCTACTTGGGTACAACCTTTGCAGGAGCAATGTACATTCTTGGTACCATTGAAATTTTATTGGTAAGTACTAGTTTCTCTTGAGATTAAATTTATTTGGGCTGGTTTATGGAGATTGCCAAGGAAGGCACTTGGCCTAAAAGGTATTCTAGTTTGGTGATTTTTAATGTTTTGATGCTATATTTCCAGTATGTCAATATTTATTCGTAGTCTACTTGTGACTGTTTGAAAAAGTTCAAAAAATTCTGATCAGCAATACAAAAATAAATCAAAGGCTGTTTGATGTTTGTTCTACTTTAAGTAGGAACCAAACAGAATTCGGTAACTGACACTTACTAATTTGTACCAGATGCAATATATCTGTTGTTAGCTTTTCATAACATGTTCTGAATACCAAATATCCCATAGATTATGCTTGTGATACTGTACACATACAGAGTTGCAAGGAAAACTATAATAATTTTAGTAAGACATACCTAAAATTGTGAAAACTAAAGGTAGAGGACCAAACTGGAGATACAAACTGGAGATAAAAAATAATAGGAAATATTTCAGTAGATTTTTGCAGAGAAGAATATCAGAGCAACAGGTAGGCTTTGGAGACGTTAAGATTTTAATTTGGTGATTTTGTACCCACTTAAAACTACAACTTTTGTATCAAAAATGACAAAAAAACCCATAAGAAATAGTGCAGTCCTTAGTGAAATGTCACGTTAGATTGCAGATTAAATCATAGTCAACAAGACCTATTTTCCACATCCTCTGAAATGTCATTTGGATTTAGGGATGCTAAGTCAGGTATTTTAGTTTTAAAAATAGTTTATTTGCAAATGTGAAGGAATTAATTTATTCTTTAAATGTTTGTTTATATTCATGGTGCACCACAGCAAACTTATGAAAAGTTTGATCCATATAATATGCTGCTCTTTTATTCTGTGTCCTCCTCTCCTTTTCCAAACAAAAATGCGCAGATGCACTTAGCATTTCCTTTAGGTCACCCTAGACTTGGAATTGAAAAGCTAAAGATTCACTCTTGAGAGTCAGTTTATCTTTTTTTTGCTTTGGAATCTCCCTTTACTTCAACTCTGAATGAAGTCTTACTTTGTTTTTATTATTATTTCATCTAACACAAGGTTTTGGTTCCTTTCCTTGTGACTCTCAAGTTTTAACAAGGATGTGGATTTCATGGTATTACCTATCCTTTGTCTTTTCAATGTGTTTTTTTTTCCTTGCTGTAACTTCTCAATATATATCTTGTTTCATTTTTCCCAGGCTATATGCCTTCAAGCCTTGAATCCTTTAGTGAGCTCTTCAGGGGAGCTTCTACTTACTTTGTGCTAGAATTGATTTTCCATTTTACTGTTCTAGTTTTGAGATCATGACTGTAAGATTTTAAATTTGGCAACTGCTTTATAGTAAGCAGTCAACACACCTGGGTGGCTCTACATTTCTGTTAGAAGAGCTGCTTACTCTGGGTAATTATGGCCTAAGTCCTTTTAAGCCATGTTTTCTTAAAGCCTAGGAGGACTCCTCTCCTTCTTCTGAATGGAAGTCTGTAGGCTTGGCATCAGAAAAGCACTTCCAGGATAACTCCCATAAACTTTTCAACTTCTACCGTGCTTGGCACTGCCACGTGCACTGGGGAAAGCTGCTGCCCAATGAAAGACTGTAGCTTTGTCTCATCCAGGAGAGACTAGACAGTTATTGAGCATCATATTGGAGGCTGTGCAGATAGCCCTCACTCACTACAGCTAGCTTGTGAGGTCTGATCAATACTAAAACCTGAGCACCATGTCACATTGCAGAGTGGATTTGGTGCACTGTTCTGCTTGCTCAAGAGTCATGCTGGCTTGATGTCTTGCTAATAAACATTTATGGGCTTCAGCTATGGAATTCCAAGTAAAAAGTCTTTCAGGATGTCATATCTGGCAGAAGACCTCGGAACCAGACCCCTGTCATGGCCACAAGGCACAAGTATTGATTCCTCCCACCCCTTCCCCCTGGATTATTTGGAGGGGCAGAAATCAGTCATCTGCCTGTGGTTTTCCCCAGCAAACGCTGTGAACAGCAGGGCAACAAAGCACACAAAAAACCCCTTCTGGATTACCTCCATACAGAGCCTGATACTTCTGCAACATCACAATGTAGGATTTTCTAGTAATGCTGTGTAAATACTCTGTAATCAGTTTTTTGGTTTGCTGGGGTGTTTTTTTTTTTTTGCTGGTTTTTTTTTGGTTTGCTTTCTTTCACAGTGATGTGAAACTTTCATCTCTTCTAGCATTCTAGTAAATATTAATTTGCTAGATGTAAATTAAATTCATTTAATTATTTTTAAATTAAAAAGAAAATTCTAGTAAATAATTGCCTGTGTCTATTTTTGGATTTTGGTTCTGAGATAGTCCCCTGCTCAAAGTTTCTTACTGCCTTTAGAAGTTAGATTATTTAAGGATAGACAATTTAGCAGTTTTTTTGGAGGACTGGAGTTGCCTCAAGCCCCAGGATTCCCCTAATAGCTAAGCAGATTTTTTTTTTGTAAAGGTGTTAGAAGAAGGAATAAAGATATCTTTGTCGTGTAGTACGTCTCAGAACTATAGGTTAGAGTTTGTCTTTTCACCTATATTTACTGCTAGAAGTCCTATAAGCTGTGCTTCCAAATTCTTTTCAGGTAGAACCCAGAACAAAATTATGTGAAACAGATCTGTAAGACAATCCTGTTCGAAATGACAGGAGTTTCAATTGTCCTTTTAAAACCGGACTAAGCTTTGTCATTCTAATCTTAAATTGTGCTGTCACAACTTCACATTAAAAATTAAGATAAACTCACCATAAGCATCGTACCTTGAAAAGTGTTTTAAGGTATCTTTGTTTGAATTTTATGAAATATAGTCTAGGGACTATAGAACTGGAAACATTTTTGGTTTTTTTATTATGCTTCTGTTTGACTCTTCATATTTTGTTTCAACCAATGGAATTATTAATCAGCAAATGCTTCCAATGAATATAAGGATATGTCTGGTTTGAGCTGAGTGTTTGAGGTTTTGGTTTTTTCTGATAATTTTTGTCACATCCTGCACCCCCAAGGTCCTTTGTGGTTTTTCCTGTCTGGCAGACATGAATTTGAGAGTGGAAACTCTTAAAGGGAAGAGAAGAAGCTGGATCAAAAGCAGTACCTAATTCTCAAAACTTGTTTTTCTTCATCCCTGCCTCCCCTGTGCTTTTGCCCGTATACTTCCTAAAAGCCCTTGTCATATGGTTGACCTCGTTTGTGAAAGAATAAAACTGATATTGTAATAGAATTTTTTTAGGTTTTTAAGTCCATGTAAATGATTTCTTAATAAAATGTTTGTTAATGCATGTATGATAGTTTGCTGTATCTCTTGTAGACCTACATTTCTCCAAGTGCTGCTATATTTAAAGCAGAAGAAGTTGGGGAAGAAACGGAGGCTATGCTGAACAACATGAGAGTTTATGGAACATGTATTATCATTCTGATGGCCATAGTAGTTTTTGTGGGAGTAAAGTACGTCAACAAACTTGCACTGGTCTTCCTTGCTTGTGTGATTCTTTCCATCATTGCCATTTATGCTGGAGTTATTAAGACTGCTTTTGACCCACCTGACTTTCCGTAAGTGCAATATCTTTAAGTAGTGTGGGGTTCTTTAAAAAAAAAAGTGCAGGGAGGGAATAGCTACTGTAGCCATTTCATTTTTTAAGCTAAACTTCAAAAGACAAGCATATTGTCTTCAATGCTAGGTTTTATGTGTTTTAAGCAATGATGTGTTTATTTGTTATTCTGAGTTACCTATCTGATTCTTTCTCTCATTGTTCATACTCTGGAAAATGTTCTCTGGTACTTACAGTTACTGGCCATTATTCCATCCATGTGTTTTTGCTAACAGTAAATACAGCTGCTTTATGTAAATAATTAAACTAAAAACCTCTAGAATAAAGTAAAAAAAATGAGGAAACTTTGTCACTAAGAACCATAGTTATGAAAAAAACATACTTTCAAACTTTCTTTGTCGTGAGGAAATTTTGGAACTTCCATTTCTCCCTACTTAAAATGGAGACTTGCAATGTTCAATTCACTTGTTCGGGAAGACTTTCTACTTTCTTATTAATGAAATCAAATTTTATTATTGTCACCCATGGCATATTGCTTCTCAATGCCTTTAGCTTGTACCTCTCTTAGCTCACTAAGAATTATTTCTTTTGTCCAGTTATCAGTACGTGCATTGCATTTTTGTACATCTTTTCATGTTTGGAGAGAAAGCGCAATGATAACACTTAGGACATTAGCAGAATAGCCTGGTGACTTTTGTTATGAAGTGCTATCTGTTCCATAGGACTGAAGTTAGCCTTTGCTGTATGATTCTTACAGATTCCATAGCACTTTGAAGTGTTGTTGATGGTTGAGTTACAAATTGAGCGTTAAAGCAGTATTTGTGGACTGTACTGTAAAACAATATCAAGTCTTCTATTGAAATAATAAGTGTGGTCAAAAGTAATGGTTTTTTTCTGAAGAAAAATTGAATTTCTAAGAAAGTGTGTCTTCCAGGAGGGAAATACTTAAATCTTTTTAGTTACCTTTATAGGTGAAAGAGGGTTTATCTGGATGTGTAGCATAGGTAAGACTTATTACCAAGTTCTTGGAAACCGTGTCTATGGCTACTACTGTGATATATTATTGGTTTTGGTGGGAAAAAAAAAGAAAGGTATATCTTCCAATAAATATAACTGCTCACATTTTGGACAGTCTTCCTCAATGAGAAACTCAAGTATGGTTTTATATTATTGGTAAAGCTGATCTACTGGTGAGCTGGTCACCACAAACACCAGCTTCCACTTAGCTGGTTAATTAGGTTGGCATCACTAACCTCTGCTAGTTTTGGCCATTGTATAAATGGTTTACCTCATCATCTCCTAGTTGAATCAAACTAAGGGTGTTCATGAGTTGAATCAACTCACCCTGCTGCTGTAGGGTCACCAAACTGATAGCAATTAAAAAGAAAAATGAGGAAGGCAAGTAGCAAGAGGATCTTTTTTAGCAGCAGCTTTTCTGTTTGTCTCAACTTCTATGTGATGCCATACCCTGAAGCTGTACTAGTGTCCTGTACTCTTCATCAGGTATCTGTTCTTCAGTGCTGTCAGAAACAGGATATTGCATTAGGTGACTATTCTGCTTGGCTTAGTATGCTTGTTAGAATGCCAAGTGGTCTGGTTTTACTCTTTGTTATCAGCTTCTTAACTGAGCTCTTTCAGAAGTGTTAGATGTGTACTATGTGTTTTTTGACTTATTTGCCTAACATGGATGTTGTATTTGATGTTCCTTCTTTTGTTTTCATAAATATTATATCTTATTTCATTATTAAGCAAGCCTGGAATAGAGATCTCCTCCTAAACATCTTTTGTGTCTCTTAGCAATGAAATGTTCCTAGATCCTTAGTATTCTTTGCTGTTTGAAATTTTCTTTTTGCAAACTCTTCAGATTTTTCTCATTTTCTTTCATTTCTGAGTGTTTTAATTGCTTCATGCTACATGATTCTTTTAATTTGTACTCCTTTAAATTTTGCTGTTTAGCCCCCCTGGCATATTTCCTACCTTTTTGGATTTTTGAGGGCCATCTAAAATATTTATTTGCTAGAAAAGGGCATGATATACTTGCTTAATCTTACTTTGTATTTTCTTGGTCAGGCTCATTGTTATGTTAAATATATTAAGTATTACTTAATTCACTTCTTTCTTGTAGGACTGCATGAATCACGATCTCCATTATTTGGAGTGGCCAAGCTGTTTGAGTTAATTGTATTTTCCAAAGCATATATCAGAAGGCAAAATAGCTATTAATACCTTAAAGTAGATATGTTATAAAGGTTATTGATGGTAGTTTTATATGCAGAGACTATATCCTGTTCTAGTAGATGTAGTATAGGCCCTAAGATAGGTACTATAAATAACAGGTTGCTGAAGCCTAATGGACAAAAATGGTTTAGTGCACAACTCTATTGAAGGATTACTGGTGTGTGTTTGTTTTATAGTATCTGTCTCCTTGGAAACCGTACCTTGTCAAAACGCAACTTTGATGTCTGTGCCAAATTTACTGAAAGCAATAATGAAACAAAGACTACAACTTTGTGGCGCCTATTCTGTGATAGTTCTTTGCTTAATGCTACATGTGACAACTACTTTAGTCTCAATAATGTAACAGAAATTCAAGGGATTCCAGGAATAATGAGCGGAGTTCTAACTGGTAAGTTGGAAAGCACAATGATTTAAAAATTTTGAATGTCATCTCAGCTAATTTCCTTGTTAAAGTGTTTAACTCTTTTGTATGTAAAATACACTTATTTCAATAAGCTGCTCATTAATACATTCTCAAACTCTCCTGAGGGAGAACTTCTTACCAATTTACAGGTGGTGCGTTGAGGAATGAAGTCCTGGGGCTTGTCTAGTGTGATACAGCAAGTTAGTGATGGGTTGGAGAAAAGCAGTCTTTCCAGCTTCTAGTCTAGCATTTGGACAGGAGATGTTCTACAAAGTGTATAGATTTTCTTGTTTACATTCCTGTATGGTTGTGGCAGCTTGGGATTCCAATTGCATGGGGTCATAAGATTCACTTTGAAAGTGTAATGGATTGTATTCTATCCAAACAAAGAATGCTTCTGGGGATGAAATGGGTATTTTGATACCAGACCTTAAAATTAGGTTTAATTTATAGAAATACACAACTCTACTTAGGGACACTAGGCAATCACTACTGCCTTAGTAATTCAGTTTAAAATATCAAATATGAAGTGGACAAATATATGTAAAAAATACTAAATGAAGCCTAGGGTTCTCTGAATCTAAATTTGTGTTTAAAAAAATCACTCAGTTTCCTCAAAGGAAAAATGAAATTCTTCTTGATTGAAATGTTTGTTACAAGAAATGGGACTTAGGGTTTGTTCTATGCATTTTATAATTTAGCATATCTACAATTTTAATATTTTTACATTTCCTGACCCAGCTCAGAAGACAACTGTATGATCTAATATTTTTTTTGCTACAGTGTAAGCTTTAAACTGCTGTTTTGCTTTTTGGAGGTTTCAGGCTGAGTACTAATTTTTCCTCTTTTGTAAAACTATGTTTTGGTTCTGTTCACTGATGAACATTTCCTTGAACGAGCACTACTGTATAAAAGTGTATTTTACTGTTCTGCTGTCACCTAATGCTGAGGTCTCCAGCAACCATTAGGCGTCTGCTGAAAGCTCAGTGCGAGTGATAACATCTTCTGGTGTTCATTGCTTGATGCTTACCTGTAGTGAATTTCATCAGTTACGTTCTGTTCAGTCACTGAGTCTGATGTGGTTTTTCTGTATTTCTTTGCAGTTGGTTTTGCTTCTACATCTTTGACTATAACCAGTAAGCTTTTTCATCTTGCTTCTAGCTCCTTTTTCCAGGCTGACTGTACTACTGATCCTTGTGGAAGCTTACTGGTGGCTTTCCTGCATTCTGAAACTGTATTTACATTTGCTCTTACCTGTTGTTTTCTGTCTTGGAAGCATTTTTTTATCCATGTGACTTTTCTTCTTATCCCATGGCTACTATAGATTCCTTGGGTGAAGAATCTTTCAAAGACACTGAATGAAACAGATTGTCTTCATTTATGTTTCCCTTAAGGAAACTGAATACTTCTGACAACTTCCTTTTACAAAAGCTATGCTGAGACTTCCCCAGTTCCCCAAAACTCAAGGAAAACCACTGTGAATAGATGCTGCTTTTGTAAGAAGTCAAAGATAACACCAATGTGTTTACTGTTTCTATCTATTGCTATTGTTGCTGTCAGCTGTTCATGTGAAGATGCTACTTGTGAGCCTTTAGTTTCCTGATCTCTGAAGCTCTCTTAGAAAGTTGTCCTTATTTTTGTCATGTTTCAGTTCTTGGGTAGCAATACAATTTCAGGTAAACTCATAGTTAGCATCTCAGGTCTTTCAGTATTGGCATTTTCAGGTTGAGGACTAATTTTTCTACTTTTGGGAAAATGTACTCTGGTTTTGTTGACTGATTAACATTTCTTTGAACTAGCCCTACTGTATAAAAGTGTATTTCACTATCCTAGTGTCGTGTAATCCTAAAACTAAATTAGGTAGATCACCTGTCCTGCTTGCTGAGTGTGAGCACACATTCAGATACCTAATGTAAGTTTGAACTTGACTGACAAAGATTTCTCAAGGAGGATTTTTCTCCACTGATGGTGTATGTGAAGACGCTTTGCATGAAGACTCCGTGGCTGCAGACTCTGCACATTTAGGTGTCTTGATCTGTGTCTGGGAATACTCAGATATCATGCCTGGGTGTCTCAGGAGGTGTGTGCTAAGTCCTCACACCACTTACTGGGCAATTGTGTATACAGTAAGTATGCATCTCTTGTACATATCCCCATGAATGTTGTCCTAACAAATAAGTGGCAAAACATGCCCGTGAATGTGGCCCCAACAATAATAAAATAATCCTGGAAATAGCTTTCATCAGCATTGTTCCGCTTTATGGTAGCGTGTTATTGGGTTAGATACATCGCATCCCTAAATGTTGCTCGAGGAGCCTTGGCAACCCATGAATGGCCCTAGAGGGGAACCTCCCCACAAATGTCTGGACTCTGCTGAAAAGTGGCCTTTTTTCCTCACCCTAACTTTTATGTCCACTTGGATTATCACATTTGGGAAAATGGGCGTAGGAAATTAGTGTAGCAAAGCTCTGTGTGACATCTTATGAAAAGGGAACCTTATTTCTATTTTACAAAATCTCTAAGCTGTGCACACTTCCACAATTAGTTGTGTACTTTGGAGTGCTCAGGCCATTGTCACTTCTGTGTCCTACTGAATAAAGGACACAGGCTGCTGAAGTCCTCATTAAGTATTCAGTGCTTTTGCGTGGCAATAAGGAACTGATTTTTGGACTTTCCTTTGTGCTCCCCAAGGGATGGACTTGGAGATCTTATCTTGTTTCATGTTACTTCTCAAGTCTTTGCTAAGATTCCTGAAATTTACAATTCTGTTCTTTCCTTAACTCTTCTTTGGTGGCTTTGGTCTTATCTCTAGATCAGTTTGTTATTCCTGTTCATTTGAATGAACTAACACCCATAGCATTGTGTAGCAATGAATACTTTCCTTTTAATCTTTGTTCTGCTGTCTCTTTTGTTTCTCATGTATGCTTACTAGTTGTAAGATTTCTGTTACAAATCTGGATGTGAGTTCCATATCTTTTGGCCACTTATGAAGATTCAATCTCCTGTTATACTCAAGGGAACCTTTTACTGTTATGAAGGCTTGGAATACTGAACTTAATTCCCTGAAGTTGTACTGGATGGCTGAAACATGGCTATCAGATCCATCACCCTGGCAGTCCATGGGAATTGTTTTTCTGTGGTGTAAAATCTTTTGACTCTTTGATAGGGAGGGAGAGTATTTACTTTGTTTCCTTACATGTGAGAGGACAATTTGTCTCATTTTAAAATAAGAGTTACTGTTGGCCTTGGGAAGGGGCCCAACCAGTGTTTCCACAAATGTAAGCTCTCAAAAGCTCCTGGTTCTTTATCCTTTGACCATCAAACATGCTTCCTTAGTTTGTTGTGTTCTGCTGGTCTTTGCATGTTTTGGTGTTTGGTTTTTTGGTTTTTTTGCTTATCAGTTCTCTTCTGGAGTCTCTTATTCTGTTTTTGTCACCGTGTAGTATACCTTCATCATGAACAGCTGAGTCCTGAACTGTCGCCCAGGGTTATTCTGTACAGCAGGTCTCAAAGAACTCAAGTTACTGCTAAGCTAAGTAGCAATTCTTTTTAGGTCTGCTTCTCAAAATATAAGAAGAAAAAATATGAATATATGTTAAGATTACCTGAACCTGGAGATAAGTTTCCTTATTTTTTTTCACAGTATATCCTGATAATACATCCATATGTCTGTGCTATGTAAATAGACATTCTACAAGTATGTTAGAATTTAATTCTCTAACTAGATCTTTCTTCAGTGGAACAGAAAATCTTGTGTGATGCATCCCATACACTACTGCATTTCTGCTGGCATACAGTGGGAATGTCCACCAGTTACAATTGGTATTGATCATATTGCTGCTGCATTCTTGGCTTTATACGGAGATGTTGGGAAATATCATGATTTTTGTGTAAGAAAAGCCATCTGATTCATAAGGTCATTGCATTCTGACTGCTTAATATCCTGCAACAGAGAGATGATGCTGGCTCTTTTTTTCCACCTTGTAGATAATCTGTGGAGTGCTTATTCAGAAAAAGGATCAATAGTTGAGAAAAGAAATCAGCCATCCGTTGCTGGATCAGAAGAGACAAAAATGGGTGGACTCCCTTATGTTTTTACAGACATCATGACCTACTTCACAATGCTTGTAGGGATTTATTTCCCATCTGTGACAGGTGCATAGAGCTATTTTCGCAAGTGAGGATGTGAAAAAAAAAAAACATTTTCTGTGTGTGCGTGAATGTTTATTGATGATGCGTGATATTGCTAGTCTGTGTGTCCAAGTGACTGGTTATTTTAGAGGGTTATAGGACTTAAATAAGGAATCAGTTTAAATGGTATTTTCTATGTCTGGAGAGAAACAAAATCTCCATGTGTTACTAAATGTTTATTCAAAATAAGATGCATACATTTAAAATATTTTAATCTTCAAATGCATGAGAGAACAGCTGAGTATTAAGATGATTGATTAGCATATTCAAGATGTGAAGTGCCTATGATTTCTTTAAGTCAAATATTTTTCATAGAATCGTAGAATGGTTTGGGTTGGAAAGGACCTTAAAGATCATCCAGTTCCACACCCCTGCCATGGGCAGGGACACCTCCCACTAGCCCAGGTTGCCCAAAGCCTCATCCAGCCTGGCCTTGAACCCCTCCAGGGATGGGGCATCCACAGCTTCTCTGGGAACCCTGGGCCACTGCCTCACCACCCTCACAGTGAAAAACTTCTTCCTAATGTCTAGTCTAAATCTACCCTCTTTCAGCTTATACCCATTACCCCTTGTCCTCTCACTCCACTCCCTGATACAGAGTGCCTCCCCATCTCTCCTGTAGCCCCCTTCAGATACTGGAAGGCTGCTATTAAGTCTCCTTGGAGCCTTCTCTTCTCCAGGCTGAACAACCCCAACTCTCTCAGCCTGTCCTCATAGGGGAGGTGCTCCAGCCCTCTGACCATCTTTGTGGCTCTCCTCTGGACTCGCTCCAACAGGTCCATGTCCTTCCTGTGCTGAGGACCCCAGAGCTGGATGCAGTGCTCCAGGTGGGATCTCACAAGAGTGGAGTAGAGGGGGAGAACCACCTCTCTCACCATTCTGGCCACACTTCTTTTGATGCAGCCCAGGACACGGTTGGCTTTCTGGGCTGCAAGCATGCATTGCTGCAACTGTATCTAGTGGAGAATTTTTTGACAACCTTCAATGTTAGATCAGTTGTACATCCCTTTCCTCAGGTCACACTTGACTGAAATAACCAGAGAAGTCCCAGCTCAAGAAATTGTAATAGTAAGTAATGAAACAAAACTCTGTTAGGATGTTGCAGCAGTGGTTGCTTGTAGAATACCAGGCAGAGGTGTCCCTTTGTATTCTTGTCCCCCCACTGCTCTCATGTCTCTAGTTCAGGCTCTTTTATCAACATCTCGCCATGTCTGAGACAGTGGTTAGGTTTTCACTGCACTGAAATGGCTTGACATCAGTTTCTATGTTTTTGTCTCCAGCAGTGGTCAGGGCAATTCTAGGAAAGATAGTGGAGTTAGGCAGTTGCGTGATTTTTTTTTTTTTTTTTGCTCCCGTCACAGTGTGTGCTAGAAAATATTTGTCTTCACTTGTTAGATTCAAACAAGGATGTGTACATGTGATTTCCTAACCATTCTTTTCATACCTCCTGTCTTCTCCTTTCTTTTTTCTTTCTGTATTTTTATTTTTTAGTTCATTGATTTGCTTGCGTATCTTGTTACGCATGCTCTATTTAGGGGAAAGTTAGTGCATTGGTCACACTGGCTAAAGTTGATGAATCTCTGTTACCTTAAACATCCATCCACAATATTTTGCTGCCCCTGTGTGTGTCCCCATTTTAGAAATGATTCTGAATTTATAATTGAATTTTTTTTCTTTATTTCATCGTTCTCTTTCCTGAGCTTTCTGGAATTTGTTCAGTCAACAATGGGTGATAACACAAATTTCTGAATAAAATGAAGGTACAAATTGAGAATTTGTGCAGGATTTTCATACACTTCTGTAGCCTGCTCCATTGCTAATGATGTATTAAATCAGGCTTAAAGTTACATGTTCCTATTCTATTAGTTATTTAAATGGAATTCATATGAATTGTTTTTATGACATGTAAATTTGATCTCTTTAAGGTATTATGGCAGGTTCAAACAGATCAGGAGATCTTAAGGATGCTCAAAAATCTATTCCTACTGGAACAATTTTGGCTATTTCAACTACGTCTGTCATTTGTATCCTTTATGCTGTGACTTTAATTTTCTAGTGCACATTCTGTAGTTATAATAAAATAGTTTTTCATTGAAAAGTCATTAGAGTTGCCCAAGTATAAAATGAATGAAATCTAAAGTGAAGAGAGATATTTTGTATTTGTCTATAATTTTAAGTAACATTTATAAATATTATTTAAAATATATCCATTTTTATTTATATGTCTATTCTACATTCTACTAGTGCTTCAAATTCCAAGATATAGTTTGTGTTTTGAGTTAAGTGATGTAGAGGATTTTAGCATCATGCTTCAGTTGGCAGATTGCTTTGTTATAGTCGGTATAGCCAGTGAAAATCTTAAAGCAAACTACCAGCAACAGCCGTTGTTACTTCTTCAATACCTAGAAGACACAAATGCTTATTTGTGTGAGAAAGTATCTCTTCTGTTGCATGATGTTTGAACTGGCTACTGCAATATTTCACAAATCACCTATGCATCAAATGCAGTTGTAGAGAACATAAACTGAAAAAATGTATCAGGGAAGAATTAAAACAAACAAACAAAAAACAACTGCAGAATAGCCAGAATAAACAAAATAACAAAAAAAACCCCACCCTCACTTAATTATCATGGACACTTTCATGTCATCCTGAAGTGAAAAATGTTTTTTTCTCTCTCTATATAAATTGTTTATAGTGTACTCTTCCTTCAGTCTCAGTAATAGATCTCTCTTGTATAGTGTTGTTTGGTGCCTGTATAGAACGTGTGATACTAAGAGATAAGTAAGTCATATTCGTCTTCTAATTTTACGGGGAGTATGTATGATCATGGGTTATGCTTATAGGACTCTTCAGTGGCTCTTCTAGGAAATACCGGATGTACTTTTCTTTTGCTTAGGTTAAAAACTGGAAGGAAAGTCTACCTGTTAAACTGAGATGGCTACAAAAACTGGTCAGATTATCAGGCTGTGTGCCTTCAAGAAGTAGAAGCAGAATCTAAGAGAAATGTTTGATGTGGAACTGCCTCTAATAAAATGTTCTTGAGAAAGAAAATCATAGTTGGTATTTGTGGAGCTGATGGGTGGGGGTAAGGTTAGTGGTATTACTTTGGGAGAAGTAATATGCTCTTGAGGAACAAAGACAAGAAAAGATTTTTGACAGTTACATGACAAGGAGATGCCTGTAATTTCCACTGGATATATGTTTATTTTTTGTTTCAAAATCTCATTTGTAGATGAGGAGTAGTGTCAGTTTTCACCCTTGTTGTTGCCTGAGGATAGTTGTGGCACAATGAGGCATGAAGGCAATAAATGTTATGGAGATTGTGATAAATTTCTTCCTTAGGAGAAGTTGAGTTGATGAAGATGAATTTGCCAGCAGGTTTCACATATGTTTCCTTGCCGGTGTCTGGTTCCCTGTTCTTCTAAGGCCCAAGTTTGCTTTTGATGATGAAAAAGTGGCATTGGGGTATTGTTTGGAAGGTGTTGGAGATGATGCTGAGACAGCTTATTTCAAAACACAATCTTTTAGTCTAAAAGGAAAACCATAAATTAAAAGCTGGATTCTAATCCAAGCTACTACAAGAAGCAGCAGGGGCTCATTTTCGCTTCAAAATAGTATTGCTGCATCAGTGAAAATCTCTGATTTCTTTTTCTTCCAAGTAAATATACAGACCAAATCAAGCTGATGCTTAAGAAACAGTAAATGAAATCTGAATTAGATATTGCCCCTGCATTAATTTATATAAACTCACATTTTTGAAAGGAACATATTTGAAATTTACTGGGAGTGGGAATTTTGCAAGCTGTGAGTGCAGGTGATCTGTTACTAGAGCAGGATGCATTGTAGCAAAAGCATTGAATCCCTGTTCTGTCATTTACACTGCTGCCAGTTGTTTGTCTGAAATCCAGCGTAACAGTAAAATGTATGGATTTTGATCTGGTTTTTAAAGACTGTCTTGGGGTTGTGGGGTTTTTTTTGTTATGGATCGTTACATCTGTCATGGGAAAAAGTAGGTTGTACATATTTGAGTGTTTGTCTTTCATCTTTTCCAGTTGTTCCTACCATGTGTTTAATTAAAACATAGGCATTAGAATTTGAATTAAGAATGAATCTGCAACTGTTTAACTGTCATCATAGAAGCATGTGTTTTCCCCCTGTATTTTTAAATGGTGTAGTTCCCCATTTTCTGCCTGCTGAAAATAGTATGTAGCCATGCATCCAAGCTTGGGCATATGCGAGAATTTAACTTGTCCAGTTAACTGCAGTCTAGTTCCTAGCAGTTACAAGGATCTAAAGGATGCATATACAAATACTTTTGCTGTTGCTGATAATTCTGTAAAGTTTGCCAAGATACCTGATAATTCCTGCATGTCTGCTTAGAGGCAGCACTTATAATGAATCAATTATAATATGTTTTCTTTAGAACAGCAGAATAAAAATAAATTGTCTGGGAAACCCTATAGTACGTACAGTGACCTGGTGTTTATTGTTGGAAAGTGATGTTGTCAAAAAAGTTTGAAATGTGCACGTTAAGCTATAGTAAAAGTTATTTTAATGCTTATTGATTTTTTTTTTTCCCCACTTCCCTCCTACCCCCTCCCACCTTCCCTAAGGTTTGGAGAAGCGGTTAATGGAAATCTAGTGGTTGGTACGCTGGCCTGGCCTTCTCCATGGGTTATAGTGATTGGATCATTCTTCTCAACATGTGGTGCTGGTCTCCAGAGTCTAACTGGAGCACCCCGCCTGCTGCAGGCCATTGCAAGAGATGGCATTGTACCTTTTATTCGAGTGAGATTTTTTTTTTTCTTTACAGTACTTCAAGTATGGCTTATATTTTGACAAACAAAAAGAATGAGGCATTTCTGCTATTCTGTAGAACTGTGAGAAAAAGATTTGGAGCTCAGTTCTAATTGTGTACGGTAATAGAAGAAGCTGCTCTAAGATGAAGTTTGAACTTGTATATTTCTGTGCAATGCCATTTAATTATGTTTGTTCTTACACATAAAAGCTAAATGAAGTTAGCAAAGATATAACAACAGAATTATATCCCATGACTCTGAGCATTAAGATTGTTCTGACATCCCTGTGCATGTTTTAAAAATAAAAAAATCTGATTTTTCTCAAAGGAAGTGAGGAAGGGAGCTGGCGAACAGAAGTAGATAACTCTTGCTGGAAGATATTTAACACAATTGCTGGGCTGCAGCTGTGAAAACCATACAACTAGACTTGGCTCATAGATAAATAAAATTCCAGAAGATGATAACGTCTAGAGACCAAAGCTGTGATTTCTGTGGTGAAGTTTGGAAGCTTACCTCAAATTGCCAATAACAGACAACAGTTGTGCAGCACAATGATAACCTACCAAGAACGGGTTGAAGTATAAAAAATGGTACTATGTCAGAATAGCTGTGAATGTTTTAGGAAGAGAGTTAGGGGACAGTTGTCAAAATTAGCACACAAAAGAAATTGCAGATAGCACAGACACTGAAGGTAGCTAGGGCTGAATTGAGGAGAATAGGCTGTTGTGTACAGAGAGTCCTGAGGATGATTTGGAACACGTTTGTTTTTATGTATCTCTTTGGGAGGTTTATATCATTATTTTGATACCTAAGTTATGTGACAAAACTTATGTTTTAGTATTGCCTACTTTACCCACACTTGCCTCTGGAGTGTTCTAGGTCATTTTCTCACATCTGAGGTCAGTATAGTATGTTACGTTAAAAATGGGCTATTACTCTTGGTGAATAACTTCAGACTCAATTCAGAGATACCTAGAATCTATCTGCAGTGAGGTCTGGGTATAGAATAGCAGCTTGGTTTGGTTCTGAGTTTGGGGAAAGCCTACAGTGAGTCAACATCTGGATGCCTGACTTGAGAAAATTACTTAGCTAGGATGTGCCAAGGACTACTGTGAATGATGGAGAATTTGAGTGGGGTTGGGGAGAAAACAGCTGAGGAGAAGGGAGACATACAGACTATGTGGGAATGGAAAAATAAGAGAGGTAAAGACTTGTGTGAAGAGAGGGGGAAGGAGTGCACAAGGAATGGGTTAGAGGAGATGGTTGGAAAAGCTGAGAAGCAAAGCCAAATGGAAGAAGTAATGCTGCGGGCTTGGGGGGGTGGGGGGTGGGTTGTCTTTTTAAGTGTTGTGGGGTGTGTTTGTTTTTTTTTTAAGAGGCAAATCATACTGCTGTTGCCAACTATTTTCCTTAGTCTTTAATCACTTGGTTCCATTCCACTGCTGTTGCTTCCTGGTCTATCTGCTGGTGCCTAGTCTAAGTGGGGCTAGCTACATCCTTGATACTCTTAGGTCCTTCTCTTCTCTTGGTCTGGAAGGGGAGAATGGTCACTGGAAATGTACACTGCTATTGCTGCTGGGAGCAGGAGCCAGAAGGGTTAATGAACAAAGAAGTCAACAAGTTAACACAGCAACTGCTGCTTCTGCAGCCCCTCTGCCTGAACGTTCTGCCAGCAGCACTTGCAGACACTGACACTGCTGTGTCTCTGCTTGCACTGCCTTGAGCTGCTTTGCACCTGCAGCATTGGCGGCTTGTTCCCTGGGCAGGTTCTAGCCCTGTTCCCTTGGTTTAGGAGCATCTTTCTAGCAAGGGTGGAGAAAGATAATGAGGATGTGGAAGAATATCAAACATGCTGCAGCTTTATTTCACAGTTCAGAGCAGTGGTGTGTGTTCCCTGACTTGCAAGACTTGTATCTGTAACTGGAAATAAATACACTAAGTGTGCTGGGGTGGGGGGACAGAATCATGACAGAGTTGGACTTGTGAGTGGGAAGGGGTTGTAATGCAATTATTTGTAAGTGCTGGGTTGTATTGAGAGAGGCAAATGAAAAATTTCACTTTTGTCTGAAGTAAAAACTTGGTACCTGGCTAGAGGGTGACAGTATAGTTCTGTCTTATCAGTTAGGTTTGAAAGGAGTGAAGACTGGGAAGGAAAAAATTTGTTTGGGAAGTGGGGGGAAAGGAATCCAGGAGAAGCAGGATGTTTGAAGAGGGATTTGAGACATGAAAAGTACTGGCAGTTTTGGAGTGATACAGCTGCTGCATGATCAAGGAAATGAATGCAAGGAGATTCATATAGGACAAGATTATAACCCATTTAAGAGAAAACCAAAAGACTTGTAACATGAGCAGAAAAAATGGTATTTTAATAGAAGGAGGATTGATCAATGATAGGAAGCTAAGGGAAGAAGACAGTATGGAGAATGAGTGAGGTAAAGAACAGACATTTGGAAAGGAAGCCATTCTGGAAAATGGGAGTGAGGGTTTAGTCTTCATAATTGTATGGAGGAATATAGAGGAGAATAAATATGGCTGGAACCTCAGGTGAAGCATTTCGCCAGCTATCACCAGTAGAGCTGGATAGAATTCTCCCCAAAGGAAATTGCCACATGCAAAATTATTTTTGGTAGGGCTCTCTGCAGGATCATAGACTTAGGTAAGTCCTCTTTAAAGATCAACATTCATGCTCTGAAGTACTGAGTGGATGCCTATTTTGTGTGTTACAAGTCATTCTACTGCCCTCAACTACAGTAGCTTTTTATAGACTAAGCATACATCTAATATGTATGTGGAATTTAAGTTACTTAAGATTATTTCAACGGCAACTTCAATAGTACTTTATGTAGTCATTGGTTATTTTAGTAAACATTTTTCATGTTGGAAATGTGTGTTTTTGCAATTTTGTGGCCTTTTTGTAGTATAGATTGCTTCATTTTTCTCTGTAACTAATGACTATTTTTGGTTCCAGTTTGTTAGTTCATGATGTGCAACATATTTAGTAACTGTATAATGAAGAGCTTTCCCTAATCTTACTGTTTACTTGCATTGGACTAGGTATTTGGTCATGGAAAAGCAAATGGAGAACCCACTTGGGCTCTGCTCCTCACAGCTGGTATTTGTGAAATAGGAATTTTGATAGCTTCATTGGACAGTGTAGCACCAATTCTTTCAATGTAAGTACGAATGTGGTGTTTGCTGTTCTTAAGTTAAATAGTATTTTATTTTTAACTTAACTAGGTAATGATTTTCCTTTTTGAAATAATACATGCTAGACTCTGTCTTCTAACAAGTTATATTCCTATTTGATCCTGGAGATAATATGAAATGACTAAATATTTTATCTGGAACTAATTTCTAGGCACAAAATCTTTTTCCACAACAGAGTTCTTTAATGCTAGTTAAAATATGTTCAACTTTTAAAAACCTGGAATTTAAAATAAAAATTCCAGCTATTTCAGATCAGATGCATCTAATAGAGACAGAGAAAACAATTTAATGTTTTAGGGTATGAACTGAATTTTATCTTACTGACTCTGTCTTGGAAGCTTATCCTGTGTGTTATGGGTTGACCCCACTAGGCATCTAAGCCCCACACATCTGCTTGCTCACTCCTCTGCCAGTGCCATGGGGGAGAGAATCAGAAGTGTAAAAGTGAGAAAACTTGTGGGTTGAGATAAAGACAGTTTAATAGGTAAGGCAAAAGCTGTGTGCACAAGTAAAGCAAAATAAGGAATTAATTCACTATCAATAGGAAGATGTTTAGCCATTTCCAGGGAAGCAGTGCTTCATGATATGTAACTGTTATTTGGGAAAACAAACACCATTTGTCCAAACGTCCCCCCTTCTTCCTCCTTTCCCTGAGCTCTTACTGCTGAACGTGATGCCATACAGTATTTAATATCCCTTTGGTCAGTTGTTGTCAGCTCTGCCAGCTGTGTCCCCTCCCAACTTCTTGTGGTCCCCTCCCCAAGACTGTTTGCTGGCAGGGCAGCAAGAAAAAATGGAGGTGGCCTTCATGCTGTGTAAGCACTGCTCAGCAACAGCTAAAACATCCCTGTGCTATCAACACTGGTTTAGTTACAAATCTAGAACATAGCACCAGATGAACTACTATGAAGAAAATTAACTCTAGCCCAGCCCAAACCAGTAGGCCATGGTTGTCAGTTGTTTGCTACACTTTCTGAAATATTTGTTTCAGGCTCTCTATTATGCTAATACCTTTTTGAGGACAAATATTCTATAGGTATTAATTTAATCTATGTCTTGTGTTCTCTTGGCCACTGTGAACACAGTGTATGAGTTCCTACCGTTTTTTGGATTGTGTTCAGCCTATTAATGCAAATCTGTATAGTTAATTTCCTATTGGAAAATGCTCTTTTTTTTTTCTTAACAGGTTTTTCCTAATGTGCTATATGTTTGTAAATCTGGCTTGTGCAGTTCAGACGCTTTTACGGACTCCCAATTGGAGACCTCGTTTCAAGTATTACCATTGGTAGGGAATATTCCTTCATACAGAAGAGTTAAAACTAATTACACAGCCCTAAATTGTTGATTTTCTTGTAATAATAAAACAAAATCTCCTTTCTGACTTAAATGAGTTATAAGATTATTCATGCACTGAATATTCTAACAGTAATTCTGTTGAGAAATTTTAGTGCCTTGAAGACTAGAGCCTTTAGGAGATAAGCTGGCCTGACTCTAGGATGTAAGAGCTCTTTATTATTTTTTCCTTTTAAAGAACTGGGTGAAAATGAAACGAAATGTCATGGTTTTAGCTCTGAAAATTCATTTTGAATATGCTCAGTAGACACTTACTAGTTTGACATGTAAACCTCCAAATACACCAGTGCCTATCTGCTGGTCTATCACCTCCAATACCTAGTGGTATTTGCAACACCAAGAAGGAGAATGGGGGATTGCTGTCTTTTGGGGTTTTTTTGTTCCACCTCCCCTGAATAATGTGATGGTGGAAGAGGTACAGTAGGAGGTACAAAGTAGCTTAAATGCTAAGGCGGGTGGTTAAGATGGATGGACTATGGTGAGGAAATGGCAGCAGCAGAGGTTGTAACCATTTGGCAACATTTCTTTTTTTATATATGCTTCCCAAGGAGATCAGTGAGCCAACTGACTCAGTGTGACTCCATAATCACTTTTAGCCAAAGCAGGTGTCAGAATGCTTGGCCAGAATTGAGATGGGCCTTGATTTTTTTTTTTTTTGAGTGAGTCCTAGGTTGGCTAAGTCAAGCCCAAAAGAGCAGCTGTTCTTTTAGACAGTGTTTTCTGTATTCCCTTTTACTGTCTTGTGTTCTTGCTTAAGAGACAGGCCACAATGGAAGTGGAAAATATAATCAATGAGTCAAATTTAATTTAGAATAATCAACTACTTCTGCTGGAAGTAACATAATATTGTTTAGTATTGTTTGGGAAACTTTTTTTAGCTTAAATGCAAATCAACAGTAAGTGATAGTGAAGTGTTTAAAAACTGACCTTACTTGGAGGTACAGATAGAGTTTCAGAACTGACAAATGTAGTAAATATTGTTATATCTAGTTCAATTGTATTATTTATTTCACACAAAGGTTCAGAATGTACATTTGTTTTATAAACTACAATTGGAACAATGTATTTTTGTTTGTTAGCTATGAAATGGCCTTTGAAGAAAGGCCTTTCTAGATGTTAACCTCAATAAGAAATTGACTTTTTGAACATTTGCATGCCTATTTAAAAAAAAAAGAGAGAAAAAAATTGTTTCTTTTAGGACTCTCTCATTCCTGGGGATGAGCTTATGTCTTGCCTTGATGTTCATTTGCTCTTGGTACTATGCTCTGGTTGCCATGCTTATCGCAGGATGTATATACAAGTACATAGAATATCGAGGGTAAGACCATACATCTTATTTATTCTATATTTAATATATTTAACATTCAGCAAAAAGCACTTGTGTGTGAAATAGATATAACTGAAGTAATAGAATGAAGAGTATTCCTTGAAACGAGGTATAACCCCATCTTTTTTAAGCATTGTCAATTTTCAGGTTCTAATTTCTCTGCAAGCTCTGTTCCAAATTTCTCGATAGTCAGGACTAATCCAAATAAGAACCAATATGGCTGGGAAACTCATTTGAGCAGAGATTATGGTGTAAAGTTTTGGTGCTTGAGGAACATCACCCTTTAATATCAAGCAGTAGCTATTACTGAACTGCTACCGTATTATTAACTTGTGCTGAAGCCCAAAGGCTCTACTCTTTTGTATGGACTTTAACACTTTTTTAGAATGAATCATACTGAATTTTCAGTGGGTGCTCTGGATTGTTATGTTTTCTGACGGCTTAGATAATCTTTGAATTACAAAATACTTTGCATTTTGTACAGTTGACAAATGTACAGAGCCACACAGTAAGAAATGCTGTGCAAACAGGAGACCTAATGTACCGAGTTCATAAAAAACGAAAACCACCCCCCTGCTCCCCCAAAACCCAGAAAAAGCAACAAAAAAAACCCCTACTAATCAACATACCTTTTGGATAACTCAGTAAAAGAAAGTTACATGATTGTGCTGTCAGGGTACATTTTAATTGCCACGCTGTTCTTCAAAGCTTTTGAATTCTGTTTGGTATATTTCATCTAAATTTTGAAAGAAGGCTTGGAGGAAAGAAAGTTCAGTGAGAATTCATGAATGGAAATAAGAGGGAAGGGAGGAGGGAAAAGGGAGATGGACTCCTTGCTCTAGTAGAATCCCCATAAAGGAAAATAATGTGTTAGTCTAACAGTTCTTTCTTATTTAGTTGGCTGCATGGCATACAGCATAGCTTTGTACAGGGAAAAAGCGGAGTGGAAAATGTAGGGAGATTGAAAGTAGTCAGGAAGGCAGATAAAGCTTTAGGCTCATCTGGAAGAGAAGCTGGAAAGGAAAGGAAGTGGAGAAAGCTGTAGTGGTGGGTTTGGGGGTAAGATATAACACACTAATCCATACAAAGTCAAGTTTCAGTTATTCATTCTGCTGTTTTAAAACCTTTCCTTTTAAGTAACCCTCACTTATTCATTCTAGTGCTTAAAAGCAAATTAAGTAGCTTCATGATTATAAAAAGGCTTTTGAAGTATGATAAAATAGGCCATAATAAATATTAATAAATACTTTACAACTAGTTTTCTTGAAGGGACCCGAGACTGCTTCGTCTTGGTTAGTCTGCAAGATCTGTGTCTTGGTCTCCCCTGCAAGATGAGGGTTTTTTTCATGCATTCATGCAAAAAAAAGTGTTCATTTTTTTTATGCCCATTATCCCTCGTGTGATAAAGTGTACTTAATGTGTGTAACTAAGTGGGACCTGCTAACTGATTCTCTTCCACACCTTAAAGAGCGGAAAAAGAATGGGGTGATGGAATCCGAGGACTGTCTCTGAATGCAGCTCGCTATGCCTTGCTTCGTGTTGAAGATGGTCCTCCTCACACCAAGAACTGGAGGTAAGTTCTACACCTTAGTTGGTCACATATTTCTTGAAATATAGAAATCAATTGGGAATACTGCTGGTAAAGCTAATGGACGAAATCAAATTTGCCATTAAAATAATGTTTTAATTTGGGCATGGCACTGATGTCATTGCAATAGTATTATTTTACCGCAATAGAATGTGACTTAAGATCAGCATGTAATCAACTTTGCTAGGAATCTGGGCAACCTAACTTGAACTTAAATTCATGTGGTGTTGACATAAAATTCTTCTTCACTTTGGAAAATTAAGGCTTATAGATTTTCTCAGATTCAGAGGAACAGTTATCATTGACTCTCGCTGTCTCTATAGAAGAAACACTGCAATTTCTTTTTTTTTTTGCTTCTACATATATCCATTCTTAAATACATTGTATAAGTATACAGAGGATCCATTTGTTTAAATTCTTTTTTTGTGGCAATCTTTTTATGTAGCTTCATTTAATAGTAACACTTTCTAAATTGCTTACATGTCATTAAAACAGAATCTCCCATTTGCTGTATATTGGTAGGTAATGGGGTTAGGTGTCCACTACTATTTGTTACTTGTTAAACTATCAATTTAAAAAAAAAAAAAAAACTATGTAGCAATTAAAAACAAAAGGACACTTGTACATTGTCACGTCTGAGTATTATCAAATTGGAACTCTGATCAGTGGAACACACAAAAAATAACTTGTCGCTAAATGTGATACTTCAATTACAGTCACTGCTCTGTGATCATATCCCTGCGTACATGTGCACACGATGTTCTGTTGCTCTTCAGTGTAGTGGTGTTATTTTACCATTTGTTGTGGGAGTAATGGACGTAAGCAGTTCCTATGGAGTGCATGAGCTGCTGCCTTTATCTGTATCTGAGCTTGACATCTCAGAGGCACCAATGTAGTGTAATGTTGACTAAGAGTGTTCCTGTGAAACGTCTGACATCTCTTCAGCTCCAGATGAGTTATCCTTCTATTGTGTCAACGTAACAGGAAGGTCCAGTTATAGCAATTGCATCTTAAACTGTGCTGGTTTTGAGGCAGGAAGTACGCTCCAACTCTCTCTCTGAGCCCAGAGAGTCGTGGTGAATGGA
>NW_010100012.1:52681-79999 GCF_000699245.1 Pterocles gutturalis | reverse complement strand
TATGATGGATAGTGGTTTGGCAACTTCAAACTTTTCAGTTTATATAATTTTAAAAAATCATATATTTAAATGTGCAGTGATTTGCCATTGCAATTTTGTCCACCACCCACCGAATGCTGGTGAGGAAGCACCGTGTATACAGCTGGGTGGTTGGTCAAGTTTTCTCACCATTCTCCTCTGCTTTTCCAGACAGAGGCAGCAGGACTCTGTAGTGCTTGTGTAGTGTGAGAAGAGGTTGTAGAAGGATGAGACGAGGGGACAGGTGAGCTTGCAGAGACTCAGTAGTTTTACTGAGGTAGTCACCTGTAACTAGTCTTTGTATCTTTCTGTAAAAGAACCGACAAACTCCTTATGCGTTATGAAGGGAGCGTAAAACATGTGAGATAGCACCACAAATGCAGTGTTATACAATCTAAATATTCTCTTTTTGTGCTTTTTTCTTGCAAGGAGGAGAGTGTGGTGCCATGTGAAAATTTTGCGATGGACCGTCAATATAAAACCTCTCAATATTGCTGTTATTTTTAATGGATATGTAGCTGCTTGCCATGTTAATAATTTTATCTTGTTTCAGGCTAGTAGTTTTAACTGCTGCATTTTGATTGTGTTTCAGAACAGTCAAGCATCAAATATTGGAACTGACATCTGAATTAAAGAGTGTGCAAAAAATTTATTCCCTCCTTAACTATTGAAACAAACTAAAATGGAAAACTGACTAAAGGAGGTGAGTCCTTTCTTGTTACTCTGATCATTCTCCTTGATCTGCCTCTACATCACTTTTACTGATTTTTCTCCATATTTGCTTGTAAAAGTTAGGAAGCCAAATTATTGGAAATTCTGAACTTCTTTAATGGAAATGAAGGTACCCTGATAGGTTGCTATTTTGGCTTAGAAAATGATATATATGATAACCCATCTTTGTACTTATCTAGGCAGGGTGCAGACAGTGTTAGCATCAGGTGTCTTTGAACATTGTGATGAATGGTTTTCATTAGTGTGACATGAACATAAAAATGTATCACAAACTTAAATGGTGGTCATGCTACTTATGATTTGTTATGATTTAAAAGATTACTCTTAGAACTATGCTATATTCAACTGTTTACAGTTGAGTAACAAGAAATTCAATTATAATGTTAAATTAATTTGTCCATTAACTTTATAATTGTTTATGGGTATGTCAGGATTAGGTAGGTATGACACTATACTTCAACTTGTAAATTTCCCTGAGTGGAACATAAGTTTAAGATACTGAGTGATGTGTTTTACATCTCTAGAATACTCTTTGTATCACTCCAGAGTGATCTTTCACTCATTGTTTTCCCTTTCATTAAAAAATTTCAATGGATACCTCACTTTAAAAAAATAATTTCTTACAATTAGAGTGTTGTCTAATCATCCAGCAGCAACAATTGCTCTGTATTTTAGTAAACTTACTATAAGAGGACAAAATACCAATGCTGCTCTCACATTTCCATAGCCATAAAACTGTATTAATGTTATTATATATAATATAGATATATGTATATATGATTGTGTATGTTACATATGCAGCATTTATGTATGTACTTATACATTACAAGTATATATTTCTAAGCCATGCATATGTTAGAAAAAATGATGCATTTTCTTTGCAGAATAGGCTTTGGAACTAGTGTGTATTTTCTAATAATGTGAAATAATTAGGTCAGTTCAGTGACATTTGCCCCAGTTTGGCCTTCTGTGAAAGTCTAAAACTTAATTGAAATGGTGACATAATGTTTTCAATGGTGTGATTTTTCCAAGAGCTGTATTTTTAGCTTAGGAATTTGTTTTTCACAGTGATACATTTACTTATCACATACACATATGTATATCAATTACTATGTGTTTTCATACACAAAAATCTCTGTCCCCTCAGTTCCCCGTGGTTTGGGTAAAATGACTGTCTCCATCATTCTCAGTGTTCAATTTCTTAAAAGCTGTGTTCAACTTTGGCTCTTACATACACCCAGATTTGTGCAGGTGTCTTTTTGAAGGGTCAAGGAAATTAAGAACATTAAGAACATTCTTAAGGCTGTGCAGTCACCTCTGCAAAAATTAGGAAATGGTAAAATACATGTTGTCAGTTCACATGCATCATGACAGATGCTTTCCAACAATCTAATGTGCCATTTTTTGCCTATAGTTTTACTTAAAGTTCACCTGAGTATTGGTGGCTTCCTTTTTTTAATGATTAAGAAGTAAACCTGTGATTTAGTTATATGATTAAATTTGATCCTTTTTATGGTGTTTTGTAGAGTCCACCTATTCAGTTGATCCACACAGGTTTGGATATGGTGTTTAAGATTTTGGGTGTAGGGTATTTGTAGATATACACAGACACACACTCTTCCCAATATAGCAACCCTCTGCTTTCTCAGAAGAATCAAAGGCACCACCACTTGGAGGGCAGAACAGAGATCTTTTTCACTGAGTGTTGGGAGAAGAGGTGTAACAGGGAATTCTTTCAATATAGAGGATTGTATTAAAGAATGCAGAAGAGAGTGGTTTTTGTGGCAAATACACTGGTTCGTTGGAGAATTAGTTGGTTGCTCATGAAAATGGAAGGCTGAGGGAAGCACTAGGGGATACAGCAGCACGAATGTGCCCAAAACACTGTCAGAACTACACAAAAAATACCCGTTTTGGAATAATCTGATCGGACAAAATGACAGAAACTAAGTACTCCCATGAAGTTATAGATGTTTCTCAGAAGAAACAGCAGTTTCTGTGAGGCTTCCTATCAGTTTATTGCCCTTCTGTAAAGGGGACTTTTTGCTTGGGGCAAAAGGATGCAAGGTGGGGGCATAAGAAAACTCTTAAAAATGGAATACACAAGAAAACATTAGGTCATTGAAGAAGGTATTTTGACTAGCAATACATTTATTGGAAAGTCCAGACTGTGGTCCATTTATTTTCCTAAGGAATCAATGTAGGTTAATCTATTGTGAATTTTGTTCAAGGGAGATGCTGGTGGAACTTAAGTATGCCATTAAATCAAGACATGTTTATCAGCAGGGAGAAGATGACTAGGCTTTGAAAAAGTCAGATAAGGATAATCTATATGAAATGTGTTAGGGACGCAGAAGAAACTGAACTTTAATGAGATCAAAAAAAAGGAATATAATTAATCCTCTACAGGGAGAAGGAAATTTAAATCTTAAGGTCTCCCTGTCTTATTGGGAGATAGGATGGCGGATGCTTTGTATGATCTAATTATGCAGCAGTCTCAGACTTTCAAAATATTGTTCCTTAGGGGAAAAGGACACAAGACACAGAGAACAAATTACCAGTTAAAAGATAGGATGATCTTTGATGCAGTACAAGAGGAAGTGCAAGATATTTGACTAGTAATACTGATGTGAAGGTAACAGCTGTAATGACAAAAATTAGAAGTATTGCCTCAGGTAAAGTACACTGAGAAGTCACAAAAGCTTAGATGAGGCAAAGGTAGTGTAATCAACTATAAAGAAAAAATAGCTTTCAGGTGCTAATTGAAAACTCACCATTACTTGCTTGGGGTTTTTTAAAGAAAAATTTAGACAAGACTTTTTGTTATAGATTGAACGGTCATGAATCTGAGATCCTGGAAATCAAAACAATATCAAGGAGTGAAAGAAAATATTAAATCATCAAAAGTAAAGACTGGAAATATTTCAAAAATTGATGAAGTGATAGATACAGAGGAGGGTGAGTTTGCAGTTGTAGTATCATTCTGTGTATCCTATATTGATATAAATATAGACTAATATTACGGTTAAGAATTAGACAGTAGAAGAATAAAGGACTACAAAATGGGGATGTGATCCCATAAATCAGAATTCTGAAAAGATTTTTGATGGCATGGTACATTACCAGCTGTGACAGGATTCTGCAGGTGGCAGGTTAATGCACTGCTCAGGCTTACAAATACCAGAGGGTCGCCTTTCTATTTCAAATATGGCCACTCCAGGACATACTTTATTAAGGTACTCATGTTTGAAAAAGTTGTTGAAAACTGGAGAGACTTTTGGAGAAGCCACAAGGTTGGTTCAAATGAGACTAAAATAATGGCTGATTTGGTTAAGTGTTCGGGGGGCAAGTTGGGAAACTGTTTTCTCACTGTGGAAGGCAACAAAATAGTGAACTTCTGAGACACACAAACAATGACGAAAAAGATCTAGTACAAGGAAGTTAAACCTAGAAATGGAAGCAAAGTGCATATTTTTAAGCAGAAGTAAATACACATTTGAACAATTTACCGAGCAGTGTTGTGGATTCTTGTAATTTAAAAGATTTCATTTGGAATTAAGGCTAGGATTGCTGAAGCAATTAAGGGAATTAGATGCTCAAACATCCTTGAAATGTACTCATTAAATTCACCAAGATCTCTTGGGTTCCTCTAGAAATGCAGCAAAACTAAAAGCAGTATGCTGCTCTTGATTCACAAATGGGGCTTGATCGAAGGCGCGCTGGAGTCGTATGAGATGATCTCCAGTATCTTACACAGCAGGTTAGACTGTATTGTCCCAGGGACCTCTTTTGTTCACAGAGCTGGTGTGTTTATTTGGATGTAAGAATAGCTAAAAAACGTTCTGACCTAATAAGAGCTACTTGAGATTGCTGTTGAAGTACTTACACCCCATCTGTTTAATAAGATAACTGTGATTCACTCATGTTGCAATAGTGGGATGCTATTTCACCTCCATTCTTCTGCTGCTAGTGGGAAAAAGACTGAAAGACCAGACCTGTGTACAGAGATGACACAGGGCAGCTGAGCAAACAGTTTTGTTTCTCTTAGGCTTTCCAGTAGATTGCCAAAGCAGAAATGGTCAGTCACGTTTCAGGACCTCCTCTGTGATCTGAGTGTGTTGACAAGGGGAGGTCTTGAAATATGACCAGATAGATGTATTACCTAAGCATTTCTTGGTTTTCTGTAATATTGTCTATATGAAGAATTCACTTCAGACCATTGTCTCTCACCAGGAAAACATTAATCTTAAATGAGTGAGGCTGGTTGGCTCCATTTTACCTCCGTGAGAGTTAACTGAATGAGAGGCTATATAGACATATTAAGCATCCAGTCACGCACCAGTACCAGCAGTAAGTTTGCTGTCACTGGACACTGCAGCCCCTACTACAGAAATGAGCTATTTTCTTTCTTTTTTACACTTCACTGCCTAGAGTCTGTGTGGCTAAAAGCCACCTGTCCTGTAAACCAGGTCTGGAATCAGTACAAGTGCTATTTGCAGGCCAATTTCCTGGTATTACTTTTCAGAGATATGCATCTGAAATAGAATGGTTATGGAGAAGAAAGTAAAGCTCACCTATGGGTGAGGAAGATCACTGTATCCCTGGAATCAGAGCCGGATTCTGTCCTGAGTTTTCTTACTCAAAAATCTGAGTTTTGTAATGCTCTAGAAATCCAAATTCTGCCTGATAAATACTAACTATAGAGCAGTAACCTAGAACACTGAGGTTTTAGAGTTTTTTCTTGACCTGTTGGGTTTTTTTGGTTTTTGTTGGGTTTGTTTGCTTTTTTTTTTTCTAAGAATGTACAAATTAAGAACATAGAAGCAATTAATGTAAAAGATGAATAGTCTGCCTGTGGTCATTAACATTTAATGAAATTGTAACTTCTGTGTCTCACTCAACAGTTTTTTTAACTTACTTTTTGTTGTATAAGAAAACAGGCTTATGTCAGCCCAATATAAATGGCTATAACTTGCATAAAAGTGAATTGACTTGAATATAAAGTACAAAGAGAAATAAGTGCTTATGTAGTTGTTGATGTATCATAGATATTTTTGAAATCTGTTTATCTGACACATCAGTGTGACAAGGTTATAATACAGGTTGCTGGGGCTATATCAGTACGTAAAAGCTATTTGTCATCTTTATGAACTGTATATCATTATCAGAATTAAAATTATACTGATGAGATTGCTGCATTTCTCATCCTTGTAATGTAGATCTTTCATGTGGCCTATCAGGTCCAACAAGGAGATGAAGCAATATATATTTCAGAAAAATTATTGATGACAACTGCTGTGTGTTTTCTTTGCGCAGCTTACAAAAGTTCAAACTAAAAAGCAACTGTTGTGATGTCCAATGCTGAAAAAAGAATTAAGTGTAAGACAATTTTAAGATATACTACATTTTCAAGATCAAGACATTCCAGCAAGGTACTTGAGTTGAAGGTGCCCAGTGTCCAAGCAGTTGATTGTTTTATGTTAGTGACTGAGAAAATGAAAGTGCAGATGTTAGCAGTTTGGGATTTTGGGTTTCTGTAAGTGAGCAAGTAATAATGTAATGTAAGTGAGCCAAAAAGTAATATATATCCTTTTTAACTTCAACAGCTTTATAATGCAGCTATTCAAATTATATTCCCTAATTTGCTTTCATGCCTGTGAGAAGTGTCATGCTTTCCTGTAAGACTGTTGTGACTTTTAGCTTCAGAGCACTTTGTGAATATGTCCTCTGGTCTGGAGGGTACACTGCGTCCTGATGTGTAGACCTTGTTAAAATTGGGTTTTGAAGACAGTAAAAATTGAGTTGTGCTGCTTTATGATAAACTAAATTCACTTCTTGATTTGGCCATGACTCTGAGAAATGCTAAGTCATGTAATTATTATACCACATTTTTTTATATTACATTATTTAGCTGTGTTTATGCATATGTGTGTATCTAGATTCCTAAAGCATCTTGTAAAAATGGCAAATAAATGTAATTTTTCTTTCTTTCTACCCCATTTTAAAATGGAACTCAGAAAGTGTGTTCAAGGAGATGAGGCAACCTAGCTGTCCCAGGAGGTACAAATTGGACTGATTAGATCAAAACGTATTTCCTTTAATATGTCATGTGGAATCTGTCCAAAAGCAAAATAACACGAGGCAGGACTGCAGGCAGTCAGTATGACATCAAGAAAGAAATAACACCACTGGGTTGAAATATGACTTTAAGTAACTACAGACCTTCTTAGATTTAATATCAGGAGCAATCCAATATAAGAAAGCTACATCTAAGCAACTTTATAGGAGATGCAGCTATTTTAATTCACCAGAAATAAGCAAACCGTGATACTCAAACCAGCAGATGCTGTTGAACCATTGTAGGATCATTCTATTTCCAGTGGGAATTTGTAACAAGGATGAACTTTGTCCTGCAGCAAGATTTCTGATCTGACTTTGACTCTTTGATACTTGTTGACACCAGCCAGATTTCTTGAAGTATCATGACAAGAGGTAGTATCTTAGAGCAACAATAAGCAAAGAAGCACATGCTGAGGGGAAAGCATGACAGAACCAGACATAACGCAGCATAGTTTTAGAAATTACCTTATTTGACAGAGCATCTAGTTTAGGGCTAAACAAATTAGTAACTTGAGACTGTTCAGGTAATGAATTGATCTCTTGTTGAGATATTGGTAGCCTGAGTGTCTGAGAGAACAGAAAATAATTGCTGTATCCTGATATCCTTCTACTACAAGAATTTATTCATCCTGCGCTGCCTGACTATTGTAGCCTTCAACAACATGGTGGGTTTTTTATTTTCAGTTACTAATCTTTACTGCATATTCTATTATGGTAAGACTGTGTGCTTGTAGCGTGTCTTCTCTGAGTAATTTGGTAACTGTCAGGGAACAAGACAAAATCAATAATATCAATACTTTTTAGGTCTTAAATTCTAAATCAAAGGTTTCTTATATTGAGTAGTTCACATTATATGTACAGCTCTGTATGGCTATTTTATTTTGATTTTATTTATTTTCCTGGTTGTTTCCTCATATTTGAACAATTTAATTATTATGAACTAAAACAAAACCTTGTTCTTCCTCTTTCTAAAATGTTAGATTGATTACTTTCTGGAAACATACCTGGCATAAATTGAATTATCTGGTTTCATCTTAGATTATGTACTTGATTTGTAATTAAAATCCAAATGGTAAAACAAATTGAGAATGACAAATGCAGTTTATTGAATCAGTAGATCACTACTTTCCTGTATTACAACTGTTCTGTCTCCAATGCAGTTCCATTTGATTTACTAATTATATGCAAAATATCATTATGTTGTGGTTCTTCATAACAATTTTGATACTTCATCAGAGATCCTTCTTGCTTAGAATGACTGGGTGGTGGAATAATTTGTATCGTTATAATTACTGATAGTTGGTGCTGCTATCATTTTATCATTGTTTAAGAAATAAAAACTTATTTATTTTCTGTGAGGAAATCTTGAATAAATTTAATGCTTTGCTTTTTACAGAGATATGATAGGGTGTTCCTTTTTAACTTTAAAAAATTAAATGCCTTTTATAGAGGAGTTGGGCCTCTGTGCAAAAGGAGGAAAAAATTCTGACTTTGAAATATCACTAGTTTTAGTTATCCTTCTAAATGCATAATATTAGCTTATGGTCTTATTCATAGCTACAGCGGTACTAAAACAAGAGAAGATGTATGAGGCACGAATGCTACGTTGTCTTTCAGGGAAACAGAATGCAAATTTGTGGCATATTTTTCAATCCTGAATTATTTATATATCAAACATTCCTCTGGCAAATCCTGATTAAACATATATGAATTCTCTTAATCTCTTCAACAGTTTGCCTTGCAGTTTTTTGGTAATCCTCCTGACCCCGCAAAACTCTATGAAAGCTGGAACTTTCATATACTAGTCTGAATAAATATTAGTTCGATCCCAAAATCTCTCTAGCTATATTGGTACATATTTCTTTTTTGATCATAAAAATGTCTCTCTCCTTTATAGCTAGGAAAAGAAGGCATTATTTCTGTGCAGAACCTATTTAATTTGTTACTTATATTTTTCTGTTTGGATCATCATGACAGTACCCGATATCCTGACACACAGTAAGCAGTTGGTTTTCTCCATATTCCTCTAGTGTGAGGAGTGATCTGAGGGTGCTGAAAGTGGAGGGATCACCAAGAGGAGATGTACTGCTTATGGCAATTTTAGAGGGCAAGTAGTTGTCTCAGGAAAGCAGTTTTGTTGTGGATGACAGAGCCAGTGCTCGAGTGATCAGTGTCTCTTTGCTATCAGGGAAGGATGGGAGTCCGTGGTGTTTGAAACACCTCTGGGAAATGGACTTGGATTTGCACTAGTTACTCTCCAGGGAACAGGGAAAACTTAGAGGGCTACTAATAGCCTCGCACTGAGGCCATTAAGTCCAGGTGTTTGGCAAGATCCAGCTAATACAGTCTCCCATGCTGTTACTGTGGGCTCACGGTTGAGGAAGTATTTTATTTGATAAAGCCAAATAGAGCTTATTCTACAGTGAGTGGGATTCTCCGGGTAATAAATCTGTTGCTGAGCACCATTAGTTCTCACCTGCCACCATCATTTAACCCACAAATAGCTTGTGTCAATGCTAATGTTGTAATTTTTATTTTCAACTTTGATAGCTGAACTTCTGCTTGGGGGTATAATGTGAAGTCTGGCAAAGGAGTGTACTCCCTGGGAAGGCTGTTAATTTAGAAACTATTATCGTTTGGTCAGTCAAGGATCATTTATATATCTAAGCATGAATGAGTGTTAAATTGGGCTAGAAAAATCAGCAATGTAATTGATTAATCTTATTGCTTACCATAGCATAGTGTTATTTATTTTGCAATTTAAATTATGTACAGCTACCCAGAGATTGTAGGTGATAGAAATATAGTAATCACATCTATAAATAAATGTTTTTCTTCCATGGATATAATGTTCAGCTTTTCCTATAAATTAATCACTTTTTGTTAAACTGTGATGGTACTACCTATTGCACCAATCCTGAAATGACCATTTAATATCAGTCACAAGTTTATTTTACTGCATTATGAATGCTCTTTAATAAGTTTTGTATTTTAGTTTTCATTCTCATTCTCAAATGCTTCCCCCAAGTGGCATTAGTCAGGGTGCTATGGATGAGTACATCTCACCTGAAGTGACCAGTCCAAAGTTACTGGTTTAGTCCAAGATAGTTGTCTAGGGTCTGTATTTAGGCAGTGGAAATAGCACCAACAAAGAATGTTTTTGACCAAATCACTATGTGATGAGGATAGGTTACCCTCCACACACACACCTCCAAATATGCCTCTCTCTATAGCTCTAGAGGAACCATTGGCACTAGGTGACTGGTTTTTAAAAAGACTAATCCCTCTGGAAAACTTTTAAATCATTGTTATTTAATAATAGATTTTTTTTTTTTACAGAGCAGCTGAAAGGAGAACATTTGGTTAAGCCCAGAACTTACTTGTGGTTGTGTGTGGCTTTCCAATATGAGTTACAATATGTACTTTTGTCATCCACTTACTCTTGAATGAATAAAGTAATGCAAAAGCACAAGAAACCACCTGCAAGTGATCCTGCTTAGTAAGAGAAATCTGTCTTTCATTCCTGTGGTTGTTCTCAAAACAGAGATTTAAAAGAAGACAGGCAGACCTGCAACATCTATATTTTACACCCTGGATGTTCTTTAGAATAGAAATTTCATTAAGAATGTATTAATTTTTTTCAGCAGTCAGTCATATTTCTCAAAACCTTTTTTAGTCCGTGTGAAGTAGTAGAAGGCTTATACTGTGGTATCTGATGTACATTTGTGAACTCTGGTTTGTGACATTAAATGGCAGCATCTAGCAAGTATTTTTCAAATGTCTTCTTTCTCCTCTGTGTGGTTTAATCAACAGGGGTTTTCTCCAATGAGGTATCTCTCCAGTGTGTTTTTTCTGCTTTTGAGAAAAGGAAAGTGTTTGGTAGGCATTTTTTATGTACTTTCCCCTTGTTCTGAAAGTCTCTGAAGTATTTCCCTGTTGTGCATTCTTTCTCCTTTCCATCCTCCTGCGTCTTCAGGAGTTAAGGAGCGTGGGCTGCATGTTACCAGTCACACCAGCCCTTTCTGTTTGCAGGAGAGCCTCCTTGAAGTGTCTAGCAGCAGATGCTTTTTTCTGCTCACTTTTCACTTCCTCCCAGTAGGGACAATTCTCCCCCTAGAAAAGGATTTTCTGGGTTATGAAATTTATCCTGTAGCCAGACCTAACAGCAAGAAGGTCGCCTGTTACATAACAGAATTCAGGCTTGCCTTTTCATGCAAGAAAAGTTGAAATGGAAATCTGTGTTTCCTGTTTAGCAAGAGAAAGTCTAGTTATAATAGAGGACTAGCTGGACTTCAGGAGGGGAGAAAAGACTCCCAAGTGTTTCTTAAATATCCTTCTTCATAAAATACAACTTACTGTGCAGATCTGCAAGTCTGACAGTTTTCAGAAGTGCAATGAACTGTTTGTTAACTCAGAATATTAATAGGCCTAGGAATCTACAAGGCAGGGTATGCTCTTCTGTAATTATCCCACTTTTAATTATTAAAATGAAATAATTAGTAATTTCACCTCTTACATTACTGAGAGGTAATCTCAGCCTGAAAAACTTTTTTTATGCATTTTTATAGTATTTGTGTGACTAACTGAATTTGCAGAGCACTTTAATTTCCGGTTGGAAATATTACTACCAAATACATGATGTGTGATTGGTTCTGAAAATTTCCTACCTTGACAGAACATGTTATTCAAATTATAGCTGAAGTGGGACGTAAGTGCCTCACAGGCCTTGGGATGGATCTACAGGGTGCTGAGGAGGAGGCTGTGCTGGGGCATGAAGTTCACTCTGCTTGCGCTTAGCAGATTCCTTTTTTTCTGGACTTTCATACTAGAAAAATGGAGGCATGCCAATGTTCATGCAAGGGGTTATGCCATTGTCATGGAGAAATTTACCTCCATCTTGGAAAATGTATTCATAGAGTTGGGATTTTATTATTAATATTTTTGTACCTATTGGTGCTTTTTCTGTTTCCATGTGTATTAGATATCTATGTTATATATAACATACTAAAGCTGTCATGTGTCATTGCTCAATACAGAGGAATTTATAATTTGGGCCTTAAGCTAGGGCACCTCAGCAGTTTGTGTCCACACTTAGTAACTGATGTAATTCTTGACCAACAGTCACAAAATAATAATTTGTGCATAGGTGAATGCATCCTACTTTTTCATTCCTATCCTGTTTTGGGGGGTTTTTTGTATCTGTTTTCTAAGAACAACTCAACCACGGATTACTTTTTTAAACTCCTAGCTGGCACAAAGGCAAGGAAAAAGGATTTACAGATGTTATTTAAGGTACACCTGTAACATATAAAGGTATATTATGTATAGTGTCTTCTTTAGGTTGCAGTGTCTGATCTTTTTTGATCCATTCTGTCCTTCCTGTTTTCCATATTATTGCAGTTTGGATTCCAAATGTCACACTTCTCCAACATGCGACAAAGCAACATGCCTGCTACTATATTTAGCCCTTTCACAAGTCTTAAGTTAAATGCATACTTATAGAATGTGTTTATTAAAAAAAAATTGAAAATAATTACTGGATAACTGCAGTGAATAAACTGCATGAGGAGTAAGAGTCACGCAGAGCCTTTTCATATTGACTTTCTGTCAGATTAGGGACCTTGATAGATGACCTTGATTGTTTGGCTACTCCATTTGCAGTGAAGATAAGAATCTACTTTTTACTGTTTCATGCAATTAATGCTATTTACTTGCAGGGTAAAGCCTTCTAACAACTGTAAATGTAAATTCTAAGTAAACTGCTATCGTTTTGTCAGTGTTCTTCAAAAGTCGCAAATACTTTAAAGGTTATTTTACAAGAACTATTTTAATTTTGGAGAGATGTTCTGTAGACTTTGTATCAAGAATGCATTCTTAACTGAATGCATACAGTCATGATACATTGCATGTTTCTGAGAAATCCTTCAATCGAAGTATCGGATGTAATTCCTCGAGTTCTACCACTGTTCACTGACTTTTATTTTGCTTTTTAAATCGGTTTCTCTACAGTGGTTCTACCTAAAGGGACTATTAAAATTCAGAGTCACTGAATCATGCAGAGCAAGAATGTTTGTGCATGTGTCATGCAAGTTAATAAGCAAGAAAGTTTATACAAGCAAAGGCTGTCTCGTTTTATACGGATATAATCAGAGAACTTTTTCAAAGCACAGCTACTTTGTTTCCACTTCACAGTAGACTTTATGTTGTGATTAATCAATTATGAAAGTATTAGATAATAACTTCTATGATGGGTAATTATTAATTAATAATGTTACTCTGCAATTTCAAATTACTGTGCATACGAAAACATAATCTGGAACATACAGTCAGTGAAAATAGAGTTGGGGGAGTGATACCATGCTGTCACAGACTGAGAACTAGGAAATCTCTGGAATGGTGGGAAAGCTGAAAAACAGAAGAAAAAAAAAAACCTCATAAACAATTTGTCCTCGGTGGGCACTCAACTTCCATTTTTGTGAGAAGTGCCTTGTTTGATAAGTTTGATAGGTGGATCATACTGACATGTGGACAGAGCAAATTGTTTGGAGTCAGTAAGTGTGTACGGATGAAATAAGTAAGGTTAGTTGAAATGTTCATGTTAATACAACTTAGGTGGCAATTATTCAACAGACTGCTTGTTCCTTGGTAAGTCATCTTTGCAAACTGAAAACAGATTGGAAGAGCCCATTTCCTAAAGAAAATCAGAGATTATAGGATCCAAATATCTGGAATAATGAGAAAACATCCCCAGATTGTCATGTAAAAGGAGAATGGCAGGATCACAGCAAATGTACTGTGGTCTGAACGCTGTTTGGCTCTTGTCAGGAGTGTTTATTAAAATAGTCAGTTTCCATGGTTTAGTGCTTTCCTTGCCATTGAATGAAGCAAATTTGTTCTTAAGTAGCAATCCCACTTTCTTAGGCATTATAAAAGCCCTGTGCTGACATTCTGCTAAGGCATGAATGTCATTCCATGTCAGTACATCTCTTTTTCTATACTTGGATGGCTTAAAATCAAAGAGCAAATTTAGTGCATCTTTGATATTTCTCGGAAGGAAAATAAGTGTCTGTCAGAAAGAAGGAATGGAAGCACTAAAGGTGTAAGAAATCCTGGGCATCTTAGAAATCTTAATGTTTTTGCATCGTTTCATAGAAGGGATCCTTGTGACAGTAGGATGCATGAATCCCACAGTGCAAATTTTCAATTTGTTTCTGACTGAGAGCTGGAAAGGTAAGGAAGAAAATGAAAGAAATAGTTCATTGAATTTACCATAATTAAACGTATTTTTCTCATGTGATAGTCACATAAAATTAGTGTACTTGTAGATCTCATCTGCATTAACTTCCAGGCTTGATCTGGAAACCTATGAATTTCAGGGAGTGAGCCACAGAAAAAAAAAATTCTCACAGAAATACATAAAAAGAGCTTTGGTTTAAATATTAAACATGCAGTAAAATGATTGAAGAATAATGCAAATAGTGTATTTGCATCTTTTCTGTTTGAAAAAGCCTGTTACATTGCCAGCAGTATGAATCCATAGACTTTTATTTTTTTTTTAATAGTTGTATTTGTAGTCAGGACCTTAAATGTGAACATTGAGGATTGTCAGCTCGTTGCTCAGCTATCTTACATCCTGTGTAAGAAAGACATTGAGGTGCTGGAGCATGTCCAAAGAAGAGCAACGAAGCTGGTGAGGGGTCTAGAGCACAACTCTTATGAGGAGCAGCTGAGGGAACTGGGGTTATTTAGCCTGGAGAAAAGGAGGCTGAGATGGAGGTTGCGGTGAGGTGGGTGTTGGTCTCTTCTCCCATGTAACAAGCAATAGGACAAGAGAAAATGGCCTCAAGTTGCACCAGGGGAGGTTCAGATTAAATTTTAGGAAAAACTTCTTCACCTAAAGGGTTGTCAAGCACTGGAACAGGCTGTCCAGGGAAGTCGCTGAGGCATCATCCCTGGAGGTATTTAAATACTTGTAAACCATGTATCTGTGGTGCTTAGGGACATGGTTTAGTGGTGGACTTGGCAGTGTTAGGTTTATGGCTGGATTTGATGATCTTTTACAGGTCTTTTACAACCTAAATGATTCAATGATTCTAGAAATTTGGTTACTGTGTTACAAAAAATAACTCCTCCCATATGCAAGTGGGTATATACATTAACAGTGTAAGGGGAGCAGAACACTTCTATCTTTGCTAGCATAAAATTTTCTTTATCTGTGTAATGAAAACAGGAGTTACATATCTCAAATCCTCTTAATCTGTATGGGGCCAAAATATATCCCTTACTAATACAATTTTTTTAAAAGGGAAGCAGATCTCTTGTTTTTCACCTGTCAGGATCATTTGCTCCCTTCGGTGCATGACATTTTTGTCTCATTTCTCATTCTCTTGTTTTTAATAGTTGTCATATTTGCTGCTGCCATAACTGAAGTAAAAAATGGTCTAACTTCTCTGTGCCTTTTATGCATGCTTCAATAAATGTTTGTTCACACTGATTTAAGGGGTTTCTTGTATTATCTTACACTTTGTTTTATGTTGCAGTTTACAAGAGGAGTTCCTGTTAGATGGTTTATCTATATAATGTTTGGAGTGCTCTTTCATCCAAGCCTCTTATCTATCTTTCCATCCCACCTCAAAAGTTACCTCTATTCTAAATTAGATATATAACTTCTATCACATAAAACTTAGATGGTTGCTAGGTTATCACTGATCGTCAGCAAAGCATTGTATACACGCTAAACCTGTATTAAGAGACTATTTTATTTTTTCCTGTATTGTCTTGTGCTTTTATAAAATTTGTAGTTTTTAAAGGCAGTCATATACTCTCTTTTCTTCTGTGCCTTATCATACTTGGACCCAGAAGTGACTGAATTTCCTTGTTAGTAATGCCAATATTTGTCCAGGTGTGATTCGTCTTTCCTGGAGCATCTTGTTCACTTACTCAAGGCTGAGTTTTGGCAGTATGAGGAAGGACTGGGGTGGTGCTATAAGAATCCTACATACTTGATATTGAGTATTTCTACAAAACAATTTATTCACTTTATGTCCCTTTTAATGTTATTATACTGTCACTGTTTCCTTCAGTTTAAACATTCAGTAATTTCAGGTGTACTCTCACTCTTGTTCAAATAGTACAGATCCCTCAACTACTCATTTTAAGTCTCAGGAGTGGGGCTTTGACTAGGGAGTTGAGGTGGCGTAGGTCCAGTGAAGATGTGGAAAGGCAGGGAGACAGATGAGTTTCATTCCCCTGAGCATGCTATAGGCAGCTGCTGCTACAGCTGTGGAGAAAAACTCCTATAGGCAAGCAGTCACTGGGTCCTCTGATATATGGTTTTAGATGCAGAATTTTTGAAAAGTGCTATAGGGAGCCAATTCAGTGGTCATTCTCACTTACACAAAGATTTTTTGAGACACCTTTAATTGCTGTGTATTGAATGCTGTGCAAACTTCAGAATGAACTTTTTGACTGAATCCTTTGACCGCAATCTGGTTTTTGTAAGGCTGCTGGCTTAGGGAAGGACCGTGAAAGCTGTTCAGTACCTATCCATTGGAGCCTGAGTTAGATTTTCCTTGCAATCCTGTAATTTATGAAAAAGGCCATGTGTTCTTTACAAGTTTAATCTCATCTCCCTTCATACTGCCTTTTCTTTAGCATAATAGGATTTAAATGTTGCATTGCACCAAAAAAAAAAAAAAAAAAATAATTACCATCAGACAGTAGTTACCACTGCCCTCCTTGTCCATGCAGTTGTACTGTTGACTTGGCATTAATGTCATAAATTTAAACTGCAATGAGAAGCACTTTAAGAAATACTCTTTAAAACCTTTTAAATACTATGAGTGGTTTTGTGCTTGCTCTTGAGATGCTTAACAGGTACAGCTGTCAGAAATGGTAGAGAAAAAGAAAAATTAAAAAAAAATCTTGGTTAAGGTGTTTTGGTTTCAAAACACAAAACTGAAAATCACTTAGAGTTAATTTTCATTTGTTTTGGAATGAAAGACAAAAATTTTTGACAGAAATTACAAATTCTGTGAAAATTTAAAAATAATAGCTAATTTTTTACTGTTACTGCTTCTGCTTTTTACCTACATATTAACTTTCTACACCTAAATAATAAAAAATAGAGGCCCCTGTGTGGTAAAAGAAATACTGGTAAATATTAGGTGAATGGTGCAGGGATCATTACACCAGAGCCTCAGAGCTGGTACCCGTAAGCTACGGTATCACGTATGTCTTTTGTCCTGGTATGTCTGACCCACCTGAAAACTAGTATGGCGTGGGGCTGAAGCTTCACTCTTTTGGAGAGAGGAGCACCTTAGGCTGCCCTGTTAGCTGCTCTGCTCTTGTTGGTCTGAATGAGCTCTGGGCAGTCAGCTTGCCTTTCCTCAGCAAGTGACATGGAAATGAAACACTTAAGAGGCTGACTGAGGGAAATGCCCCATCAGAGCTCTCATGATGTAGTGTCCTGATAAAAAGAGGATCGTGCTCCCCACCTGCAGTGTAGGAGTGCACAAGGCAGAGGGAAAGCCTGCTCAGACCCAAAGCTGTCTGGAAAGTTTCTGTCCCAGCATCGAAAGTAGCTACTTGTGTCTATGACACAGCACCATTACTTTTCCTGAAAGGGTATAAAGTGTGACAAGAGAATATATATTTTGATACTATCTTGTTTCTGCTGCTTGTGAGAGAGTTCTGGGAGTGTTTTTTGTTTTTTCTGTTCATGCCAGTTCTTGCTGTTGAACTCTGGATCCAGCCTATGCAGGGAGAAAAGTTGACTTTCCTTAAATTAGAGGCAGCATTTTTCTCTGAAGGACCTTTGCGAGATTTTTCTGTCACACACTGCAGTGTAAACATTTCTTGAGGCATTCTTCTTTGGGCCAGGGTACATTTCTACTAATCAGCAATGCTGGTGGTGTGACAGAGGTCCTGTCTGTTTTTGTAAGTTTTAATAAAAAACTCATCTCTTTTTATTTCCCCTGGCTCTCGTTATGAAACTTAACTGAATTTCTTTCCATCAAGCTCTATGAACATGGAGCTGTAGACAATTTTACTTTGGTTTAGAAAAATACCAATACCATAAAAATATGATCTGATGATGGCCTGCACTTCATCCCTCCCCTGTTCTTAAACTCTTTTACATCTTCTTTTCCCCTGTTATGATATTTAAATTACCAATTGGGGCAGGGGGTCAGTCTAGTATTTTCAGTCACTTTTTCTTGAACATATGCCTCACTTTGATACATGTGTTTCATTTCTTTACTCTTTACACTGGCTCTAGTTTTCCCTTTTTATCTCTTTGTGATACCACATATAAGAAATAAATATAAAATGCTATATGTTGATATGTTTAAGGATCTTTAAGATAGTGGTAGGTATTGAAAGCTACAATGATACACAAAAGTAAAGACAGACTACCAGATTCGACCAAAAAACATAAAATAAAATTTTGTATAGTAAAGCCTCTCAAGTCACCTACTGTAAGTTAGAATTAGGAGACCCATATACTCATGGAAACATCCTCTGTGATATTAGAATTAAGCTTTTACCAAAAATTTAGATCCTAGAATGTGTGTCCGTGTTACATATGGGAACATCAAAGTAAAATGCTTTTGTTCTTATTGATGCAACAATTTTCTTAAAGAGTCAGATTGATCTTGTACTTCTGATGACTTGTACTTTATCCCACAAGTTTATGTTGATGTGAATGGGAGCAAATTCTGTGTTACCTGTGTTACCTGTGTTAGTGTCATCTTAATGCTGAACAGATATATCTATCCAGTTATGCATTTATAACAATGCTACAAAGATTGTCAAAGACAAGCCATTATCGTGCATTCTTCATTTTTTTTCTTGCAGTAGCTAATATAGTTTTTATTCCCTTCAACTAGCGCATCATAATCCCCCTACAGTCTTTATTTTTTGTCATTTTGAAATCCAGAGTTTAGTGTCCCACTCAGGATCTGGTGCTTGGAGATGGGAAGCATTCTTAATTTTTCACACACATAACGTTTCTGAATCTGCAAGTCTCTTCTGGAAAGCTTGTAACAGCATATATGCTCATGGGTGTTATATACTTCTGTTATGGATGGAAATGCATGCGTTTGTTATTTCTAAGGGAATTCTAATGTGCCCAAATTGTATTTGTATGCAGGATATGTTTTGCATATCAGACCAAATATATCAATATTTTGAAGCTTGAAATCTTTGCTAGGTATTCTTTTCTTAAAGTAGATATTTTATAGCCTAGTTAGTCAATCATATATAAGGAACCAGAAATCTTACGTTGTCCTCACTGTACTGTAGTTTTCAATATGACACACCTAAAGTTCAAACCAATAATCTCAGTTTATTTTTTTTATAGCAGGTAGGATGAGGAAGCTTCTGGGTGTACTGATCATTGTCTTCATTATAAGAGGAAGAATATAGATGAATGAATGAATGAATAAATGAGCGAAGATTTGATTAGATAATTTTGATAAACAGGACTGCCAGAATTGTGTCTTCTGCTTTGCCTGTGGGTTTTTCCATCAGCAATTGAACAACAAATCTAAAAAGGGACAGAACCAAATCTTATCAAAATAAATTGAGATAAATTATGTAGTATTAGCTGGTTTTCTATCCCTGATAATTCACTGCCTGATGGAAGTCAGTTAACTGTCTTCTGTTTTCCAAGACATTTTAAACCTATGACTTTGGATTCTCACAGTCAATAGGCAACTCCAAGGAGGTCTAAGAAGGAACACTAAGAAAAATAAGCTTTCTGTCAGAAGGCTATTTACTGTATGAAGGACTGTACTCTCTTCAGAAGCACTGAGAACCACTGAAAACTGCAGGTCTAAAAATGAGGAGGAAAAATATGAAATTAAAAAGGTCCTGATTATTTAGTTATTTTTATTTATTTACATCACTGGTTTGGGTTTTGTTTTTTTTTTTAATGCCTTGCTTCTAATGAAACACCATATCTGAATGGTGTTCATGTTCTGGAAAGTTCTGTTGCCTCATGGCAAAATTACTCAGGCCAATATTTGGACTCTTGCCAAGCTGCTTCTGCTTGGAGGTGAAATTGATTATGAGAGTCAACTATCTCTTTAATGATCTTCTGTTTATTTACAAAGAGGATACAGAAAGCATATTTTTCTGAATGCAGGAAGAACAATCAGACAAGTTCCTTGCCTGAAACGCCATCTCTGCCTTTTCAGCCTGGCCTGTGTGCCATGGGTTTATTTTTTAACCCCTGTACAAGCAGACATATTTGGACTTCTCTAGTTCCCTGCTACTTGACCTGTGGCTTTTGGCTGCTGGTGAATTCTGAAGGTATGGTTTCATAATATAAGTTGTTCTATAATGTATTAGTTAAAGGAATTTCTGCCTACTGCATCATGCAGGCTCCATTGTTTCATTGCAACAAAAATTTGCCTTCATTGTGACACAGCCTGAGAGGAGCAGGGTGGGTACAATTGAGAAGTCTTTAAGCTGGGTTTGACAATCAGCAGTTCAATCTGATGGAACTGTGGCTTGACATTGCTAAGAATATAATTCCTTACGTCAAATCTAACTCTACCCTCTTTCAATTTAAAACTTTTGCCCCTTGTCCTGTCACTAGAGGCTCGCCTGAGCCACCTCAACTCTCCCAGCCATTCTGCTACATAGGGGAGGTCAAACCTGTTTGCTTCAGGAAAGTCTGTAGCTAACTATAGATTTTCTTTAACATACGTCAGCATTTTCCAATGCATGTGAATTAAAAGTATATCCTAACATATGCCCTCAACTACCCTCACAGTTCCTCCTTGCTTTTCTCTGGGAAGACTAAGCTGTTATCATTATCTCATAAGTGCTCTGGAATTGTTGTTTCATGTTAGTATTTCTACTGAAGCTCCAGTTTTCTTTTAAGTGTGGGACATCAGTTGTGTGAAGAAGTGTCTCAAAATTTATTTCTGCTATTCTCCTCTGTATTTAGTTTAAGTTGGTTTTTTTCACATTTGGCTCACAGTACTGCAACATCTATGTTTTCTATTCCCTGAAAAATTTCTGGCAGCTAGATGAGAACATAATTTCCTGGTGCTATACAAAAGACATATATATATACTTTTTTTCAGAAAAAGTGAGTTCTTGCATGAGTCTTTTTGGTATTGACATTATCATCTGCTTTCCTTTCAAAATAACTGCTTAAAATGAGACCAGAAGACTACAATCCAAGTGGTGCTTACCTATTTCTTTAATTTGCTCATTTGATCAATGAGTTCAATGAATTAATATTTCTGATCCATCCTAAGTTTGAGTTTGTCACTTTATTCTCAGAGATAAGGGTTTAAATTTGTTATTTCTTTTGATGAAAGACGTGCAGTATTTAAATTGAAAAGAGAACAAAATATTCCTCTGCAGTAACAAATATCTGTAAAATGTAACCTAAGAGAAAGCAGAAAAGAATTACATAATTGAAACCGGGAAACATTCAGATGTTGTAAAACATCCCTTGTGAAATGTTAAAATTGCTCAAAGGAGGTTCTTTAATTCAGGGATAAGAGGTTGAGTCTCTGCTCTGTGCCATTGCTAGTGAATATTAGGTAGGTATTTGACTGCAACAAAACCCTGTATTAGTACTGAGCTATTGCAATTTCTCTGTAAATCCTACAGAAATTGTAAATTGGTATGAGCCTGTCATCTGATTTAATTGAAATTTGACTCTTCTTTTGCTGTGCTTCATAAGGGTCACTTAAGTTATGGTGAAGGGTCAAAGTACATGAATGGATTGCATTTCCCTCATACTCCCTACTTTTTTAAGAGGCTCAAGCTGGTTCACTAAATAATTACTCTCTTGATTTGAAAAAAAAGCCTGATACTTGAAAAGGCTTTTAAAGTATTTAAGTAGCTTATTTTTTCCTTTGGAGGAAACTCCAAGTCTTCCATTTACTCATTTAATCTGTCATTCCATTGCACCCAAGGGCAAAGTGTCATTTCTGTGTGCTTCAGTAATTTTGTATAGAACACAGAGAACAAACAAGTATCAAGTGACTGAAGCCAAAGTGGTTTTCATGTTTTTCCTTTCCTCCCCATACATTTTTAATAGAGATTTTCTTGATTGTAAGGTACTAAGTAGGCTTCTGCCCTGTATTTTATAAATGTGTCTATAGTAGCAATTGATACAAACCATAGGTCAAACAGTGTTCTCAGATGCACTGTTTTTCACCAACTTACAGGCAATGGTTTGATTAATGGTTTGGTGCAGTGAATGAACTGGCTAGCAAATCAAAAGGATCCTCCATTTCAGTTTTACAAAATACAACCTTAGATAATAATATCTGTAGTCAGTTCTCAATGCTTGAAAGCCTTGTAGTGCCCAGCGTAATGATACAGAATATCAAAAAGGTCTTGGAATTCACTGTTATGAAGTATTGGTTTTAAATTTAACCAGATAAGATAGAACAATATTTTGGTTATTTTAGAGGCTTAGAACAGAGCTCTGAATCTGAGCTGAACAAAGCTTATTAACTGACGTCATATTTCTGATAAGCAAGATGCTATTTGACTAAAAGCTAAAAAATATTTTTAATGAAATAACAGAATTTAGTATGATAAATATTTTAGTAGGATACCATGCTGTCAAAGCTAGGTCTTGGGAGATTTATGATACTAAAATTATAGGGGTTTTTTTATTGAACTAACATTTTATGATCACTGATAGTATTAAAACAATGAATGAAGTAAAGAAGTTCTTTTAAGAGAAGGAAATTGCAATAATTAAAAAGTACAAATCATTTATAGCTCACTACACAAAAGATATAAACGAGTTTTATGAGAAAGTCTGGCAACATTTAGAATAAGTAGTCCCTATTAAGTAGCCCTAGATTGCCTTTTCTGGTTTAAACAGATGGCAACCATTTATTGATCCAATGTCATATTCTGATGATCGAAATGGCTCTCTGGTATGTTCTATGCATCTAAATTTGAAATTAGGGGAGAAACTGTATGTTATTTTTTATTTTTCTTATCCAATATGCATAACTGAGCTTATCCTTATAAAGAATTACTGTATTTAGGCAGTTAGCAAGTATCTGTGAACAAAACAAATTCTGGAGATGCATTTTTAGCAGCTGTTAACATCTAGGGTAAGTTGATTTAAGACTTGTTTTGGCTTACTGTGAGGAACTTGACCAGTTTTACAATTTAGAATCGAATTTAGTTTCTGTTGTTTGAAGTCTGGACTATTACCTTTTTAAGATTGTCTACTGGTATCTCATGTTAAAAAAATAAAATTGCATAGTTATGACCAAGTTTCTTTACATTAGCTGGCTGTTAATAGAAACATTTATGTGAAGGTTGAGAGCAAACACAATTCAAGTAAACTGAAACAATAGTTACTTATAGTACAGCCACGATTTCAGTATCTTGGTGTCCTGAATCGTCCATCTTGTGTAAATATGCTTATCCCTGGGGGGGAGAGGAGAGGGGTGGATCAGCATCAGTCATCTAATTTGGATTATAAAATATATCTAGCTTGGAGATGACCAACCTCTGATTCCATTGTAAGGAAAAAAAGAAAAAAAAGAAAAAAAAAACAAACAACTGTAGCCAAGCTATAGTTATTCCTCAGAATGACACACTTTGGGGGATTAAGGACAGCATAGATCCTGACTGTTTTTCGATAGTTTCTTCATTCAATATATAGTTTACCTCTCTTCCAGCAAGTGGTAGTTCAGTTTTTTCTTGTGTCTATTTGTTATATTTTTAATCAGAAATTCAGAGTATTTTTGAAGTCCCTGCTTCATAGCTTATATTACACAAGTCTACAAATAAGAAAAAAATAAAATAAGCAACTAGGTTTTCACACAGTTTATACTGAGATCATTGCACATCTTTTAATTTTGATACAATACTAATGTTCTTGAGAAGTACTACCTGATCTCTTCACCAGCATAAAGAATTTGATGAACAGACAAAAGACAGAGATACTTTGTTGCTCACCAGAAATAAAAATGGAACCATAAAACAAGCATAATGAGAACATTTGCACAATTTCTATTACTTCATTTCAAAATTTAAAAAAACTTATTTTAATCCTTTGAAGATGTGCATTCCTGGCATATATCTGGAAAACCAGCATTTGATGTGAAAGTTTAGTCCAAATAAAACATTAAAATTCTGTTAGTTTAGCAACGTATAGTGATAAATACAGTACACGTGAAATGCTTTGGCTATATTGCAATCAACATAAATACCTAAATGTATAAAAGATGCTTCTGAATATACTCCATTTTGGAGTTGGCAGTGCCTAACAAAAGAAGAAGAAGGAAGAGACACACATTAATGTTGATTCAAGCAGAAGACACAATGGTTCATCTTAAAATATGGCTGGTGGGCTAGAAACAGTCATTGGGAGATAGAAAAGGATGAAAAACAATACAGGCTGCAGGGTGCCAATTTGCAGAGATGCAGCAGAAGTGTCAGTGTCAAAAGGCACACCCACACATAAAATACCTCTATCTTCTGCACTTAAAAATGTCTGAACTGCAAATTTATGGAATTAGATATTAATTTTGATTAAGTGGAACTGCTGTAATAACTGTTCACTGGATTGCTAATGGAAGGACTTGACATAGGGTTGTGAGTTGTTGTATTGTTAAAAATGCATTTCGAGGCTGTCTGTACATTGATCTCTAGGGTTTGGGTGCTTTCCTGTGAAGCTTTGCAGATTTGCACATTCCCTGCTTTTCAGCCGGAGTTTGATGTGTGAATTCACAGCAAACTTAGTGGGAAAGAGGAAACATAACCAGTTGATAATCTTGGCTCTTTCTGTCAGCTCCTCGCAGCACCCCAGGCGAGCTTAGTAGCCTGTCACGTGGTGCTGGAATGTTTCACCTCCAAAGGTAAAATCAGTGTTGGCCTAAAGGCTTGTGACAGTGAGGAGAGAGAAGATAGCCTGCTCTCCAGGACTTGGGAGTGGGCTCTTCTTTCTGCACCAGCATGAGGATTTAACAGAGCAATTTCATCACTGGCAGAGAAAACCTGGTGGCATACTTGCTCTTCGCTGATAGAGCAGCTTGGGCAGGATATGTGGACGAGTTTATTTTAAGAAACTAAATAAAAACTTCAGAAAAAAATACAAATATTAACCAACAGCTTAACCAACTGCCTCCTCAAGAATGGTTTCACGTATTTGCAGTTTAAAGGCAGCATGTCTCTGTGAAATGAAGGGATATGGCGCACTGCTTTTGGGATACAGCATTATTGACCTTGTCACCTACTTTGACCTGGCCAGTGAGACCAGTAAGCCTCTTTTCTGCCCTGTGTCCCTTTCTCTTTCTCCCACGCTGTGAAAGTGTTGGATGGGCATGGGGGTGAGGCTGAGTGCTGTTTTCATCCTCCCAGGCTGCTGTCGGGAATTTGCTTCCTTATGCCTTAAGCACCCTGTGAGAAACAGTCATTCTTGCTGGTGGGGTATGCTCTCCTCATCTTATGGCTGGCACATTTGTTGGAAATGTGCTTCACGGTCTTTAGGGGTCTTAACAGAGTGGCCTTCCTCTCCATATGACAGTGACAAGATGCCTGGAGAGTTTTTCTGTCCACCTCTGACAACGTCTCAGAGGACTCCAGTGAGGCTTGTTACGGGTAAGGGCAAACGTGTGCCTCATTCAAAGAGGATGTAAAGTTGTAAAATACCATCACACTTTTCAGCAAAGATGTTGGGTCCATCTCCTGCATGGAATATGGGACCTTAGAAGCCATTGGGCCTTTCAAGACAGGCCAAATGAGGACTTCAGTTCTTGGAAAAAAGTCAGTCTTTACTTTTTGGTTGTAGATTAAGGATCAACAAATAGTGTCTTGTAGCTTAAAGTGGAAAACATTATTTCATTTGTCCTCTTCTCCTTTTCGTTATTATATGGATTAAATCACATGTACTGCCTTCAGTGCAAGTAAGTTTAAGATGTTTCAGTTAATTAAGTTACAGGAGACGTTTCCAGATGAGTCTAAGAAATTTTAGAAACTGAAGTCACATTGAGCTCATACTCTAATATCTTTTGTTTGATGTTAAAATGTATGCTCTGTCATGAGGTATTAGACAATGAATTGTCTTCTTATACGAAAATACAAATATATTAAAAACCTTATGAGAAAAGAAGGGGGGAAGGATGATTTCAAATATGTTTACTGTTATACTGCTATTATTCCCAATGCCTCAAAACCTCCCATTAAGAATTACTCTATATCTTTTCAAGTTTAATTATGGAATATGTCTACACCTGCAAAAGATATATTGCACTGGTTCAGACTAGTTACGATCAGATTAGAAAATCTTAATGTAATGAGGCCAGGTCGTTGTTCCAAATTGTTCCCAGTCAATATTTTGTGATTTTAATTTGGGAGTGCCACAGGGATTCATCCTACTCTTGCATTATTTCTGATCTATCACTGTGTTTACTGGTGGGTGGCTGTCATTTGTTGGCATGACATGTTTGTTTTATATGGGTATACTGATGTCATGCAACTACTTGGCAGTTACATTGTCAAAGAAGAAGTGATAAAAGGTTTGTGAGAAATACTTATTATTACCCTTCATCATAAACATGTTTCTGTTGCTTTTCTTCCTTATTCTGTGATGATTTTGTGGAATCATATCATATTTTGCATCCTAGAAGGCAGGTGCAGTGTTGCCTATGTTGCTTTGTTCAAACACTAGAGTAACTGAAGTTTGAAGTTAGCACTTATCAACAGACAGTTTTTACGGGTAGTGCCATACATGCTTATACTTGTAATGCAAGTGGCTGTAGTATTGCAATGGTAAGGAATGTTTGATTTGTAATGTTAACCTCACATACACAAAAAGCAAACATTTGTGATAGAAAGTTTATTGATGGAATTCACTTCATGAATGATACTGTTGGGAGCTAAAGTGAGATGAGCTTTTCATAGAGCAATAGACAGCTGCGGTAAAAATACCTGGTCACTCAGATACTCAGAGCTGTTCCTGGAGTAGTGCAATGAATGTATAGTGCAGTGAATGGGTTTTCCCACACCTCTGAGTTGCTGAGTCTAGAACTCGAAGCACAGGGATAACTTTTATCTCTATATTTGTTAATAAACCTTATACATATCAGAAATACAAAATGCTAATTAAGTAGTGCAACTGTCAATGCTTGAAACAGTTCAGACATAGATACCTCCATTCTGGCTAATTTACATGTAATCAGTTGTTGGGCATATACCTATTTGCACGTGGACCAGGTGTTTGAACCTGTATGGCTTATATATTTGTTATCTAGACATATAAGTGCAGTTTGTATATACATTATGCATGTCATTCCAAAGGATGACTTAGCCTTTGACATAAGACAGCATCCAGTTTGTTGTCCTTCAGTAATAACTTCATATTGGTATCCCAGAATCATGGAGTCATAGAAAGGTTAGGGTTGGAAGGGACCTTAAAGATCATGGAGTTCCAACCCCCCTGCC
>NW_010100012.1:0-52579 GCF_000699245.1 Pterocles gutturalis | reverse complement strand
CACCCTCACAGTAAAAAAATTCTTCCTTATATCTAATTCAAATCTACCCTCTTTCAGCTTAAAACTGTTACCCTCATCCTATCACTCCACTCCCTGATAAAGAGTGCCTCCCCAGCTTTCCTGTAGGCCCCCTTCAGGTACTGGAAGGCCACAATAAGGTCCCTCCCAGAGCCTTCTCTTCTCCACACTGAACAACCCCAACTCTTTCAGCCTGTCCTCGTATGGGAGGTGCTCCAGCCCTCTGACCATCTTCACGTCTCTCCTCTGAACTCGCTCCAGCAGGTCCATATCTTTCTTATATTGGGGGCCCCAGAGCTGGATGCAGTACTCCAGGTGGCGGTCTCATGAGAGCAGAATAGAGGAGCAGAATCACCTCCTTCAACCTGCTGGTCACGCTTCTCTTGATGTAGTCGAGGATATGGTTGGCTATATCGTGAATATACTGCTTCATTTTTTGTGCTTCAGTAATTTCAGGTGCAATATGATGTTTGTTCAGCTGTGCTTGCCATTTCTGATGTACACTAATGTACAGTGAGAAGGCAAAGTGACTGACACAGAAATGAATAATTACAATAATGACTAGCTGTTATTCTTGTTTATTCTGAGGAGTATTCTAATTAGCAGCTCAGAAAATGGCTACTTCCTACATAGCTGTCATCTGTATTAATTCCTGAGGCATAAGGCAGTTGATTTAATACTGAATCCTCCACTTCACCTAGAAATAGTGTTGACTCCTATACATACCTGTTGTGTAACCATATGCCAATGTACTACTCCTCCCTCTGCCACCAGGCTCTGGCAGCTCCAAGAAAAACTTTACAAGTATTGTGGAAGCAGGGGCAGGCTGGAACTCCTCTGTGCTATGAATTGGAAATATTTCCATCAACTCTTTCTCCTCCTGTTTCTTGCCCTCAACTTTAGTTCAGGAACCAACATCAATGTCCTGCAGAATCCATGGCAAAATAGATCCTTTTTGGATTAGAATCAGTAATGGTGTTAACTTCCCTGTGTGAAATAAGGATGTTGTTGATAAAGTGGATCAGCAGAGAATTGCAGTGGTATGTGTAGGCAGAAGTCTTATTTTGAACAGTAGAGAGGTATGGTAAAATGGCAGAGGAAAAGGAGAGACTGGCCGCTGAACTCAAAATGTACTGAAATCTGAGGTGCTGAACAAGTATACACCTCTCAAATGAGAAAGACCACGGACAAGTGTCTCACACTTAGGGACTAAAATGTATTTCATTACAATTACATAAACTGTGTTTAGCCACGATTGATGAGTCAGAAGATGTGGTAATGAAAATCAATGTGATAAAACTGCATCTTATTTTCTTGCTAGTCTTGAATGCTTTTGATCACCCTCCATTTTTCTACAGATTTGATGGCATAATTTTCCAGGATGCTTTCCATTCTTCCTGTTCTTTTTGGGATCCGTGGAGAATATGCTTTTAAAATTTGCATAAAAAGGAATAGGAGTTTTTCATCTCTACTTTTATCTGACATGAAAAGTTAAGCTTTTACAAGTCTTCCAAGGTTCTCAGATCTTTTTTAATCCATGTGAACTAGTAACCTCTTTTTTGGTGATCTGAAGATAAGTAAAGGTTGGTAAATAAAGACACACAGCTTTCACCATGTCTTTTTTTCTGCTTATATTAGCTAATTTTATATTAATTCTTTTGATTTATTTGTTGTTTTGGAAGGATTTTTCATGGAACTTTTAATAGGGGGGGAAAGAGGTGGCACTGGAGTTTCAGCTGAAGTGCTGTTTCTGCTTCTAGGCCCTGTGCTTCAAGAAAGATTAGGACCTGTAGGATAAGTTTCAGGAGAGAGCAATTGAGTTTGGGAAAATGATTATTTAAAGGAAAGGTTTCATTAACAATGGTTGCTTAGGGGGAAAAAAAAAAAAAATGAAGAGGAGCTAATATAATCTTTACTTAACCAGGACGCTACTAAAAGAGGAAGGGAATTTATTCTTCCGTTCTGTAAAGGGTATGACAAAAACAGGCTTGCCTTTCAGACAGGAAGAATCAAAATTATATAGGTGTAGTCAGTCCCCGTTTTGGTAGGAGGATTGGTAAAATAACTATCTGGAGTTCATCACAGGTCTTTTCTTCTATGGTCATGAGGAAGGGGCAAAGCAGAATCCAAATGACAACATGTAAGAACTGGGTGTGGGAAAAGCAGTTAGTTCTCTAGGGAAGAGGTTTATTTGAAAGCGATGTTTTTGCTAAGCAGGAAGGCTTTTTGAGGCCCTGTAAATTTCATTTTTAAGAATTAATATTGTAAAATTATTTTTAAAAAATAAGTGAAAAATAGGCTTTATGGATTTGTTGGTGATTCCTTATTCTTTATGGCAGTGTTTTGTTAGTAAGTTTTGCAGTTCAGCAATATGCCAATACAGAGACACTAGTTAGCTGTGAGGGAGATTCACATTTGACATATGCGGCTGAGCTGTCAGTTTGCAGCAGAAGAGCAGGGCAGGCCATGCTTCCAGTGTTAATTTAGATTTGACATCTCATTTATACCTGGGAGAGGCTGTTAGAAAATATTAGAACACAAATAATGCTGGCACAGCAGGGTTTTCAAAAAAGAGATTATGTTGACTTTCTTCCCACAAAGTTAGGAAATAAATGCACCTAATATTAGAAATCTCTGTGATAGTTACAGAAAGATGCTACACTAGATATGACATTCTGCAGCCATTGGTTTTCTCCCCAGGGAGAAAGAGGCAAGACCTTCTGAGTGATAACAGTAATGAAACTGCTTCCAGTAAGAGTAATCATATTCTAATTTGGGTAAAATTTCTGTCCACACTTGGATATAAAATATTTCATTTTTATTGCCTGTGTGTATTTATAGAAGTAGAACAAAGTGTTATAAGCATCTCTGAATACCATGCATTAATAAATTGTAACATTTAGTATAACTTTCTTTTAGTGCCCATACAATTTTATGGAAACTTTTATTTGAACTTATAAAATTAAGTCTTTACTGATACAAAAGTAGCTCACCCCTATCTGTAGAAATGGTAACTTTCAATCTTTTCAGTCTGTACCAATGCTTGTTGATGCTTCCATGATGCTATGGTTGGGAGTGGGGGTGTGTTCATTTTACAGATTAAAAAAAAAAAAAAAGTTTTATGTTTTTGCCATCCCTTTGGGGGACAAAAGGACAGGCCTTGAGAGTCTCCATATGGTCTCCGCCAGTGAATTTGAATGGTGTGTTACTGTTTCATGGTAGCTGATATTCTAGATCTCCTGTAAGCAACCAAAAAAAGGACAAGGGCAAGTATTTGCATTATTGTGTACCCTTTCAGAAGACCCTAGAATCTGAGGACAACTGGAAAATCAATTTACCATGGACCATTTTGAATCCTATAGATTCATTTTGAGCCCACATGGGATGCTTGAAAGCAAGTCACAGAGGGGATAAAGGAGTAAATGGAGTTCATAGGAAGTCTCCAATCTCCTGAAATCACTTGCTAGATTTGCTTCTTAATTTCTGTTGCACCATTATAATAACAAATGCATAATAAAGCAAAGGAGCACTATTTAAAAAAAAAAAAATCCCTACCACATTTATGCAGAGTGTTTAGAATACCAGAAACATTAAGAAAAAAACAGTAAAGTTAGAGGTCTTTTCAGTGTATTTGAGCATAAACAAACATCAGTTCTTTTACTACCAAAAAAACCTAAGGAAGTAAAATACATCTTCCAACCTAGTTTTGCCCGCTCCAAGTGGAAATATGTTATCACTGGTAACTCCTAGGCATTAGACAAAATTTTTCCAGGCAACTAAGTAAGGTCTAGATGCAGCACAAGATAATCACAGTAGACCTATCATAGTTTAAATGTGTAATAAGTTCAGCAATGTCAAGCTCCAGAAATCCTTGACTTGTGTTTCTTTTTATTCATCTGCTGGTTCCTAAGTTTTTAGGACTCCCTTGGATCTTGTTTTCACACAGCTGAGGATTAGAAGCTTACATTATTTTTAATACAAAGAGTGAGTTTCTCATATTATTTGTCACATACCATAAAGTACAACTGTACTGCCAATGCAAACTGGAGTTTTTTCTGGGTGTGCTGAGGTGTTACTGCTTGAATAAGCTATATATGTCTAGTAAATTAAATGTGATCCATTGTCTTGGAGCTAATGGCTTGATTCATGAAAGGGAATGTTAAATGCATTAGCAGTAAATGTAGGATGATGTTTCTCTTAAAAAGGTAAATTAATTACTTCCCCTTTATAGAGATTTTTTGTAAAGCTCTTCAGGAAAAAAAAAAAAAAGTCCTTCATGAAATTGATAGACTACATATATTTTACTTCTAAACTAAAAAAAAAAAAAAATGGCAATTAATTCACTTTAAGAATTTTTTACAAGTCCACCTTCTCTAATTAAGAAAAACCAGGTCATATTAGAAATCCAGACAAACCAATATATCCCTGACTTGTCCAGCAGAAAATATTGAAACATGGAATTGCAGTGTTGGCAGAGGAGTAATTCACTACTGAAATGGAAGCTTAAAAAAAAAAAGCTTAAAATTTAGAAATTGCATAGGGAGAAGTTTCTTCACTCCAGGCCACATCCATGTAGACAGCAGATGCAATATTTTAATAGACGGAGAGGTGCGTATATAGTACATTTCTGCAGGCAGAAATGGGGGATTTGATATGTCATCAGACAACAGCATGTACCTTTCATATCACAGAAATAATATAGTTATTGATGAAAAGGAAAATTGAAAAAATTAGACTCCTGATTTAAAAACAGGACAAGGGTCTGAAAAACAGAGCTGCTGTCTCATAGAATTACAGAGTAGTCCGTTTTTTGCAGTTTATCCAGTCTCTTTGAAGACGTTCGTCCACTGTTATGATCTCTCTACTTTTCTGGCAAGATAGGCAAACAAATAATTACATTGTTGGTGGATATTATAAACACTGGATGCAATTTTCTTCTTCTGTTTGCTTTGTATTGAAGTTGTTCCTGTCAGTCCTGCAAGTTGCTTCTGGCTTAAGGGCTGCAAGTGAGAGAATAGGCCGTCACGTCTGATGATACTTTGAAGGCACACAAAGTTGAGAGAAAAAAGAGACCTGGAAAATTCTACTCAAGAGCTGACATGATTGATCACTTTGATGTGTATTAGCTTTCTGTAAACTACCCTCAAAAAATGACAACTTAAAGTCCAATTTAATACACCCAGTGCTTGTGGTTCATTTTAACTAAACGTCCCTGTTGAGTCTCGTAGGATGTGCTCTTAAACGTATTTATTGATGAGTATAGCAGCAGCATGACACTGACATAGAATTCACTATTAATGGATTTAGCTCCATGTAAAAATTTTAAAACATTTCAGTATCATAAGGCTTAGTCACATCTTATAATGAAATAATATGCTGATATGAAGTATATAGTTTAGATGTCTGAAGAAACTGCAGATGACTTGAGAATTGTGATTTTTCCATATCCTAGTGGAAACAAAATCCAAACACATTTTATCTGTCATTATTCTAATACTATGAAAAGTACACCAATATTTTCAGGTCTAGCTTCACTCTCAAAATAGCAGTAGAAGTATCCTTGTTGTGGCCCGTGGCACAGCATCTCAAGTCCTTATTTTTCAAGATATAAAAAAATGAGTGTTGCAATCTCACTTTACTTTCTGAGAGTCAAGTGGGATTTCCCGTTATTATCATTAACAGTCGAGTTTTGCAACACAAATAGTGGCTCATTTAGGCAATTCAAGCCTGCTATTTTTCCTTTTTTTTATGGTGAGATCCCTTCTCAGAGAAGGGAGAACCTTATATTGCTATGGGAAATACTATAGATTTTTCTTTAAGTGTTTCTGGTTTTTTAAGAAGATGAGAAAGGCATCTCCAGTGAAATTGTAATCTAATTTACTCTGAAGAGTATTTTCAGTCTCCCTCCTTGAAAGCATTTCATAGTTGTGAAAGGGAAAATCAAAGCTTTAGGGAGAAGAAGTAAGCTACGTGCCACTGATTCTGGCTTGGACCTTCAGATTTCTATCATTTAATATTCTCAGTTGCTTGCATTTATTTCATATACAACATGAAGATAAACACAGCAGCCAGAGCACATGATTTTATCTGAACCAGAACAACTGCGGAAGAGACACAGACAAACCCTGTTATTATCCCTGTTATTATGTACAAAGATACATTTGATAGGAAGCCCAGAAACCATAAATTTCAGTTGCAGCTCTCCTCCTAATTGTTGTTAATATTTCTATTTCCGTCACATTACACATGGTTCATATTTCTAACTTTGACAGTATCTTTCAGTGGTTCGTCTTCACAAAATATTGGGCAGCTTCTTCAAGGTCACTTTAAGTAGAGCTGGGAACAGACCAGATTTCTATTACATTGGCATCAAAACTCGTCTTTTTTTTTTCAGCAGGATCATGGAAAACAATTTTTATATTGCAAACCATTTGCACTTAGAAGTGAATTTGGATGATGTGATAATGTTGATTTTTTTTTGTTTTCAGCTAAGAAAAACTATTACTCTGAAAACAGTTTTGTATTCATCTAAATGTGCATATTCAGAGCCTGTTATGGGATTTTTTGCCCCTTTCTTACAAAGCAGGACATCTGTTGCTGCAAGCTACAAAAATGTGAGTTAATAAGCTTGTCTTTCAGCTCATTCTGAAAGGTGTAAACTAAGTTCTTTAAGGACATGGGATGTCTCAAGCTATTTCTAGTCATGCATAAAGCCATTCCCTTACAGGTCCAGTTTGAATCTGCACAGCTCAGTGGGTTTTAAGTGCTATTTCCATCTAAGAGAAATTTGGCTTCTCTATGTGATGAGGTTTTGGTGAATTTGTGTTCCAGTGCACTGCCCAAGGAGCTTTGTTAGCTCTTTGGTGCAGCAGCATCCCTTAGTGTTTGCTGGGTGCATGGCCCAGCACAATGGGGTCCTGATTCCCCAGTAAGAGCTCATGCCCCTGGAGGCATATTAAACTGACTGTGTAATTGCAAGCAGTGGCAAACTGATTATTACTATACTTATATGTCCTAGTTTCAGCTGGACAGAGTAAACTTTCTTCACAGTAGCTGGTGAGAGGCTGTGTTTTGGATTTGTGCTAAGAAAGCTGATAACATACTGATGTTTATAGTTGCTGCCAGGACAGTCAAGGACTTTTCACTTTCTCTGCTTTGCTCTGAACCAGGTGGAGAATTAAGAGGATAGGTAAAAGAAATTTGGCTTGATCTTCTGTAAAGCTTTCATATTTTTTTTGCCCCAACTCTTGATTTTTGGTCTGATTTACACTTTAATAACTCTGCCTTGACCATTCTCTTTTGTTAAAAAAGTGCACACAAAAAGTTATCAAGTTAAAAATTGATGCCATTGATAACACAGGCATTTGTTACACCGCAGTTGGCCAGATGTAGCTCAATGTCATATCATCATATCTCTCATATCATTCTCTTTTTGTATCACATTAGTCCCCAATCCATCTCTTAAATTACCTTTGCCAATTAAATGTCTATTTCAGAGGCCCAACTGCCCTCTGTTTCTTATCTAATCAATATAGACAAGCATTATTTTTGCATACTAGATAACTAAATTTAGGTAGGTTTAATTCAAGCGATGGAGCTCATCAGTCCCTACTAGGACCAGACCCAAATTGGTGATTTTCCCATATTCACACAAGAAAAATACAAGGAAGAGAGGCAGAGCTCAAATAACCTGAGGCCAAGGCTGTTGCTTATTACAAAATAATTCTTCCCCTTTCACAAGAGCCCTTCACCACTGCACATAGGAAGCTGCAAAACAAGAGAAGTACCATACAGTGAGGAGGCTCATCAAAATGATGAGGGGGTTGCAAAACGGGGAAGCTGAGAGCTGGGTTTGCTCAGTCCTGCTTTTGTGGAAATATATTGCTGTCTTCAACTCTACCAGTTGACAAACAAATTTCAGTTTGATATTAGGGAAAATAATTTACAAGTAGGGTGATCAAGCAATGGAGCAGATCTCTGAGAGAGGCTGTGGCATCTCTGTCCTTGGAGATACTCAGAACTTGACTGGACATGGCCATGAGCAATCTGATCTTACTTTGAAGTTAGGTTTAACTTTGAAGTTGGCCGTGCTTTGACCATAGGGTTGGACCAGATGACTTTCAGAGGTCCCTGTCAGCCTAGATTATTTTATGACTCTGTCCCCTGAAGCTGCCTGACTTGGCAGAGCATAGCTGCGCAGCAGCCAAAAAGGAGCTGCTGTTGTACAGCAGATCCCTGCCTTGCCTACCCTGGGCCACTGCTTCATGCTGGGCTCTCAAGTTTTTTTGCCAAGCATGGATGGGAAGAGCACACACCAGTTGAGCCACAGCACCCTTCTGCTGCTTCTGTGATATGGTCAGCTTTGTGGTACAGGCATTATTACTTGGCTCCCTGTGCAGCAGAGAACTGAATACGGAGAGTCAATTCATCATAGGAACTTTGATCTTTCTGTTTGAGAGTACTTTGACAATTTCTTTTAAAACACCTGACAAAAGTAGCTCAGTCCGGAAGCCAGCAGGTGTTTAGGCACTTTTTACGTGCATATATTAATAAAAATGAGTCATTTGTGTTAATCGATGTTAGACTATTGCAGATCTGTTTTGTATTAACCAGGAATATTCAAAATGTTTATGAGGAATGCTTCACCATGTTCAAATGTGACATGGCAACATACTTACATCAACACAGACAAGGGCTTTAAAAAATCGTGGAAAAGTGGATTTTCTTCCAGTGTTCAAGCATAGACATCTGGTGTCAAACAATTAATTGCATTGAGAATCAGGACTTTATGTTCTGGACTGCTGTAGACTGAGTATGAACAGCTACAGAATTTGGCCCATAGTCTTCAGGAAAAAATAAAATGCAAGTGTAGGTAAAACTTTTTATATAAACAGCTGTGTGAAGTTGGGTTGTGGGTTTTTTTTTCTATTATGCCACTAAATTTTGTAACATACAGAATTTGGCCCATAGTCTTCAGGAAAAAATAAAATGCAAGTGTAGGTAAAACTTTTTATATAAACAGCTGTGTGAAGTTGGGTTGTGGTTTTTTTTTTTCTATTATGCCACTAAACTTTGTAACAGATGCGTAGTTATCTATGATACATTACTGTCCACTTGCTAGATGAGCTTTCATTGTGTTTGCTCGAGAAAATGGAGATAAGGATGGGACAGGTAACATGAAAGCCTCAAATTTTTACTTATTTTAGTATTTAGAATAGAGAATAAAAAGGTTACACTTCAAAGGCTAGATAAATTTTGTTTAATGTTATTCAGCCACAGCACAGAATTACGTCAGTTTTCCAAGATGCTTTGTTGCATTTAGTGTGAATAGGCTGCAGAAAATACATACAGACATGAAGATAAACAACCCTTCTTTCTCTCTGAGTACACCTGTCAGCGGAAGGATGATTTAAGGCCTTTGCCCGGAAAAGCAGGGCTTGTGTGCTTGACACATCAGAGGGTATCTCTGCTTTCTAAAGCAGCGCAGTCTTTGATTTCCACTCCAAACATCTTGCCATGTCAAAGAGGCAGATTTGGATTTGAGCTCTGTTGCAAATATTTTGTCTGATCCAAACAGACTGCTGAAACTGACAGAGAGACATATACATACATGCACGTATATGCACACAAAATTGCACTGGCTGCACTTTTTAGTCTTTTACTATGTACTACTACTGTGACCAGATGGAATTTTGTTCTTTTTAGTCCTGTAATTGTAATCGACTTTTTTTTTTAGTGTTGTAAAGTGTTTATATATGTTCCTTGTGATCAGAGAATAGAGGAGCCTCCTAGACTTTGTAGCAGCAAATAAAATTTTCTAGATGCCCTGAAACCTGCTGAAGAAGAGGTGAAAATTAGTGTAAGAATTATGTGTCCCGTGTGGTATAGAGCACAACATGTTTAAGGGAATTTGGAAGAGGTGCATGTGCAAGAGTAGTCAGTATCTAGGGTTATTATCAGTTTATGCTTCATTTACTTGAAGTTTTTCTTTCATAGATTTTTTTTAATTGGTTTCATAAAAAAGAGATAAACCTGAAAAATGTAATGGGCAGTACAGTGCACCATCTTTTCCATGGAAGCGTATAGTCATAAAGAAAAGTTTGCTTTTTTGTGTTCATTTTCAACAGACTTAATTTTCCAGATTTTACTCTGTAGTAATTATAATTTACTTGTAAGATAAAGAGGAGTTGAGGAGGTGATTGTACAGGTCACCAGTCTGTAGAAGAAAACCAGGAAAGTTGAAAGTGAGTGATTAACATTGCATTTGTGTATTGTATTGTGTTTACATCTCTTTGTATGAAAGGAGAATTTTCTAATGATGACCTGATTCTGGCAGTGTACCAGCGTACCACTGCTTTTTCCAAGTTGGACCTCAAAATCAAACAAAACCAAAAGATACAGATTCCTTAGCTTTCTGTGTTTAAAATACTGGAGACTGATTTCTGTCTCAGGCATGCACCGAGCCCAGGTTCAATTCAGGTTTAGGGAACTGAGCATCTGTGGCCAGTTGAGATGCTATAAGTTATCCTGCTGGGCTTGAAGCCATTGCTCCAACAGGGCACAGGTCAGGTCTCATTCCTGCCTCTTCTGGTAGCACTTGGAGGGCCTTGTTGCTAAGGCACCAAACTGAGTTTTCACTGCAGGCTTTCTGCTTAGCTAATGGCAAATTTCTTCCCATATACTGGTGGGTTTGTTCCAATTCTGTGAAAGGACCTAAAATTTCCTTGCTTCTGCTGTTCACCTGGCTTGACTAGATCGACTGGATCTTTCCTGTGGAGAGATCTCAGGCTAGCACACACCACAGCTTCAGCTGGGATTTCAAGTGGGCGTCTCTTGTGCCTCAGCAGTACAAATAGTAGTCAATGAGTGAAAAGCTGATAAACAATTTGGGAAAGGATCTCTTTGTTCTGATATTTGTAGATTAAGCTCTTGGGACTTAATCATAACTGTCAATATACTCTGTGTAGGAGTTGCGTGTGATAATTAATATTAATGGTCTTGGGAAGGATAAATCAATTACTTTTCTATGGAAAATTGTTTCATATTGCCATGTACTATATGAGCAGTCTTGTACCTAATTAATACATGATTTTCTAGTTTTACGGGGAAGTTTTAATTAAATAAAGGAAATGCTCAGTGGTCTTAGTGATGCTGAGTAATTTGACACTTGCTATCTTCACTGAAAGCACTTTTATTTATTTCTGTGACACTGTTTGTGTCAGCCTAACAGTGATACTTCAGTTTTGGAAGAGGATAAAAAGGGACATGTATTTTTATCAGCCTTGCAAAGTTGTCAAGACGGTTTACCAGCCTATGTGCAAAATTTTTATCCTGCGTTCTACTATGATGATTGAGGAAGATGTTGTCAGTGTCTCAGCCTACTTCTTTGTAACACAAGCCTTAAAAATTGTCACTTAACTTGTAGGTGTTTTGAGGAAATATGTGCAGAAGTAAAACATGTAGAGATCCTCAGATGAAAATGCTATATTTATCCTCCTAATTACTGTAAGTGCCTTAACTAGTAAGATCTTAGGTCTGAGCTGTGACCTTGAGGTTAAAAAAAAAATACTATCAGTCTTTGAAAAATGCTAATTAGCCCAGCCAACCATTAAATTGTTTAGATTACTTTTAATAGTATTTCATTAATATAAAATATAAGCTCAGGCTTTGTTAATGTATGAAATGCCATTTAAATTAGTATTCACTCCTAAGTAATGTTTCAGATTTTAAAAAACATTTTTTCTTACTCATGTAGACATTCTCTTATCCTTTGAAAAATGTTCATTACATATTTTATTAAAATCCAAATTCATCAGAATATTTATACATTTCCTTCATTTCAACTTCTTATTTGCAAATTAGTGTTTGCTTGTTTACTAGGTAGAGATCAGTGTTGAGTTGCTGTCCAGAAGTGACTGACCAGTTCCAATCGTTGTTGGAACTCCTCCCTTTGTTAGGGAAAGACAGCCATAGTGTTGTCCTGTGTAGATTTTTTTTGTAAGACCTGGTGTTGGGCATGTCTCGGGCAGTATTTGAGTGAAAGGGAAGAGATCTGACGTGAGACAAGAGCATCATTAGGGTACGGTGCAGTGTGGGACAGCCTAGAGGTACTACAGATCAGGTGTATGCTCAACACAGGCTCAAGACTATTTAAGGTTTTGGGACAGATCCCAAACAGAACTCAGCCCACAGAAAGATGGATTAAACCCAATCTTCTTCCCACCTCTAAAAGGGATGCACAGTCCGTTCCTGTACCACATAATGGGGCAGTACAGAACCCTCCTGTTGCTTTAAGTGCATGGAACAGGAGGCAGAAACTGCTGGCAGTGTTTCTCCTTACAAATAGTAACGTGCTATGGCTTCCTGAAGGAGCCTGTGTTCCTGTAAGTCTTTCTAGTACAAATCCTGAATGTTTGGTTTGCACCTGTCTTGCTCTGTAAGGGTGGCTGCGCTGATGGCATGCTGTGTTCCTTACAGCACCTCATGCCTCGCCTGCCTTGTGTACTGGTGGCTCACAGAGCTGGTGGGAGAGAATCTTCGGGGTTTTTTTTACAAAGACCATGGCAACTTAGCAGTTTAATTATAGAAATGACATTCCTATACCAATTTTTTTAGGGGGAAGAGGGGGCAAGAAAAAAAAAAATCACATAAAAAAAAGTGAAAACACCTGATTGTAGTCCCTTCACTAGTAAGGATAGAATTTACTAAATAAACTCTATTCAGAGATATGTAAGTTGACTATTTCCCTGTCACTGGGAATTTAAATTGCTGGAGGAAGTGGTTTATTGTTTGGACGGATTGCTACAAAGCTTTTCTGTCAGGGGCTGTGAGTAGGATGCCTTCCCCTTAAACCTTCAGGAATCAGCCACATAATTTGGTTAGCCCTTCCCTCTGCAGCAGGAGTAACCGAGCAAACAGCTTCAGCTAAAATAGCCCTGTCTGTGCAACTTTCGTTCTGAACACCTTCCTCCTGGTAGACTTTGTCCTAAAGAAAAGAGATCCCTGAGCAGGTTCCTAGTTGCATGAAACTAGACAAATCGAGCTGCTTTTCTTTTAATGGTCACTGTGTTTTCTGCTTTAGAAATCAAAGGAGTTAGGGCATGGGGCCTCGCGCTCTGTGGTTCTCAGCTCAGTGCCAGCCTTGTTACATCTGGGGCTGCATACAGGCTGAGATGAGCAAAGGAAGGTGTGGATGAAGACACTTTATCTGAGCAGGAGCTGCTGCGGCATCTCTCAGGCAGGCATGCAGTATCTGCAATCGAAACGTAGTTGTGGCTGCCACCCCGTGACCAAGAGGGAAGCATCTTCCTCCCCCAACTTTCCACAGAGCTGACAGCAAACTTGGTTAGTCCTTCGATAATTAAGGGGTGAAAACATCAAATCCCTAGACATAGCCATTAGCATCTTTTATAGTGTCAAGTAAGTCAGTGGTGTGATGGCAATGTGACAAGCTGTGAAAATGTCTTTAGCCCACAGTGCAGTAGGATGGTGTGTGGGAGCGCTGGAATGAAGGTTAATGCATGAATGGCAGAACATAGTGTTAGGTAGAGTATTTCATCCTAGACGGTATAGTGTAAGAATCCTTGGACAATAAGTGGTTCCTGAGCTATCCAGATTGCCGTAAACTATCCATATCCCAATAATACAGCACACACACAGATACATTTTTCTTTGTCTTTCTGGGGCAGGCAAACTTGCATTTTTAATTCTGAGGAATCTCATTACTCTTATCCCAAAGACTAAGAAATGCTAAAATGAGATAAACAAGGAAAGCCTTCAGCCCTTTTGCAGTAAATGTTTCTTTTGCATTTCAAAATGGATTTAACTGAATGGATGAAATACAGTTCCAAAAGCCCAGATATGCAGCTGAAAGAAAGCAGGGTGATCCTGCATTTGATCATCTTTTTTTTTTTCAGTTAAAACTTGTCAAAAGAGTAATTTTGTTATGACAGTAGCTTTTTCAAGTTAAATATCTGCAGCCTTCTCTATCTGCCTAGGCAAGAACAGCATATTGGAAAGTTGCAAATGAAATGAGATAAGCCATCATTCAGCCAAAGGAGACAAGCTTGGCAGTAGCATATGAATGGGATACTGGTATTGTACTTGGCATCATGAGCAGGACTAGGATAGGAAAGGTGGGATATTTGGGAGTCCACTAAACCCTGCCGTGAGGGGAACTGAAAGCAGCTGGTACACATACCTGAAGACAGCAAAGAGACATGTTGCAGATCTGTTGATTAATAAAAGCGTACACCCTTCAGATGTCATTATTTGTAGTGACAAAATGGCAAATATAATGATCTGGGCCTTCCCACCAGGCTGAGGACTTTTCTCATGCACCCCAATTAACATTGTGGCTTTTCAAGGTTTGTTTTTCAATTTTCAAGGCAGAGGAATAACTAACCTGATATCTAGTAAGACAGCAACACAGAGCTTCTTAGGAATTTGATCAAGTTATTAGTTCTAACAGTAACTGACTATGGAAAAGGATTATGTGGCTTTTTCTGGTGGCCACTGATCTTTTATCAATTTTTTTCTCTTTTTCTCAGATGCACAATGGGACTTCACGTTCTTATTATACATAACAGAATATTATTAAAATAGCATTGAAAGCGTAACATTGCTTACAGCTCTACAATGGTTTATAAATTACACTACGTCATTCTTCATTTTTGGACTCCGTTCTGTCTTCAAAAAGTAAAATTTGGAAATGGCTTGTTGACTTTTTCAAAGATAATAGTTGATTAACATAAAATAGTGCACAATGTCATTCTGGTCTGAAGAAAATAGTTCTCTAAAGAAACCCATGTAAGCATATCACCATTAATGTTTCTTGCTGTCCATCTTTTTTCATAAAATGATGCATTTCAGATTCCAGGTCTGTCAGCTCTACTAGGTATCTCAAATTGAAGCTAGACTATTGCCTTCTTACTCTGCAGTATTTTCTTCAAATGTGTACTTTGAGTGATATCTGAATAAGCCAATTTGTTTAGACCTTCCATTCATTTTCTCATAAATTATATTTAGACCAAAACCCACAGAAATAGCTTTAAATAAGTTTTCTTTCTTAACCTCTGTAGATCTTGGCGGAGGACAAAGTCCTGCTGTGTATTATTTTTATTGTTTGCATTACTGGCAAAGAGTCTCTGGAGTGCAGAGTCTAGTGCAGCTGGAACTTTCTGTGCAGCCTCCTTCACCCATCTCACCCCAAACCAGTTTTTGTAGACTGTAGACTTAGACCCATTTAAATACAAGTATGTTGAATATTTTATGAGGATTCTGCTTGTTCCTCTGGAGCTGCTGAAGTAATTATCATATATATATAAATCAGTCTTGACAAAGGTGTTTGAAAACAGCGTGGTTGGAAATCATAACTAATTCAGCCTCACATGCTTAGCCCTCTTAGTACCTCTTGTGACCACGTGCACTTCTGTAGTAGTACTGTCAAAGAGTAATTCAGGTTTTTTTCCTACTTTTTTTGGCTTGGGAAAAGTGAAAGTGCTTTTTGACTAGGGTAGGTACACAAAGGCATTTAACAATTCAGAGCTGAAAAAGACCTTCTGTGTTTGAGAGCTTCCCTGGTCTCCTTCCACTCAGACAGCTGGTCTAATAAAAAGATAGAATCTCTGTCTGCACAAACATACTTTTAAAAATCTACCATATCTCTTTTTTGGTTCTCTCAGTGAGTTTTTTGTTGGGGTTGTTTTGCTGATTTTTTTTTGTTTGGTTGGGGTTTTTTTGGTTTTTGTTTTTGGGTTTTTTTTTTCAAATTAGATCCAAGTAATATTTAACGTGAGACTCCATCTGGAATACTGCATCCAGCTCTGGGGCCCCCAGCACAAGACAAACGTGGGCCTGTTGGAGTGGGTCCAGAGGAGGGCCAGGAAGATGATCAGAGGGCTGGAACACCTCTCCTCTGGAGAAAGGCTGAGAGTTGGGGCTGTTCAAAACTCTGAGGAGGTCTTATCATAGCCTTTCAATATATAACAGGGTCTAATAAGAAACATGGAGAAAGACTTTTTACTGTGGACAAGACATGAGGCAATGGTTTTAAACCGAAAGAGAGTAGATTTAGATTGGATATAAAGAAGAAATCTTTTATTATGACAATGGTGAGACCCTGGAACAGATTGCCCAGAGAGGTTGTGAATGCTCCATCACTGGAAGATTTCAAGGTCAGTTTGGACAGGGCTTTAAGTAAACTGATCTAGTGAAAGTTGTCCCTGCCCATGGCAGGGGGGTTGGACTAGATGACCTTCCAACCCAAACCGTGCTGTGGTTCTATGATTACAGTGGCACTAGACATAGAGAGAAAGTAGAGTTACTTTAAATTTTCTACATATAACCTGGGGTTTTGGTTAAGATTGAAGCTACAGGAGACTTAGAAGGAAATCAGACTGTTGCTTGAGAGCTGCTATTGGCCACTGTGTTTATTTTTCTTCCAACAGCAATATAATATATAGTCAGACTAGGATGATCATATGTACAGGAATCTTTGTTGCAAGTGCAACACCATGCATTTTGGAATAACATTTCCTTTAAATCTTGTGCTGTACAGTCATGTTTTGGCTCATCAGCAGTGGGCCAAAGATTACAGTAAGTTTTAATCAAACAATTTCCTCTGTTGTCATTCAAAATAGGCCTGATTGTAGTAAAAAAATCTATGTACATCTGATAAATGATCTTTTGCTTGATCGATGTATATGATCACTGCATTTATCCAAACAGTAGTTATCAGGTCAGTGTTGCCTAGACCTCAGGGAGTTTCCTCCTTGAAATAAAGCAAATTGTTTACATATTTTCTAAATAACATTTATATATGTCTAACAAGAATGTCAATACCTTTCAAACAGTATGTCACTTCTTTTTTTGCCCCAGGTTGTTTAGTCTTGTATGCAACATTCTTGAGTTATAAATTAATAATGAATATCCATAAAACTACTCAGAATAAAAATTAACTGTAGACAGATTAGTATCACTTGTCACAACATCAGAAATCTTTAAAACATCGTGAAATATTTTGTTCATTTTTAATAGGATTTAAAGATTTATCTCAGCAACACTGTAAGTAAGGCTAAGGATCACAAAGCAGGATTACTGGTGGTAAAACCAAGAAACTAGGGAAGAAAATATTTTTATAGCATATAAACAAAATAAACAAATATAAACCTATTCTACTGAGCGTGACAGATGAGTGTTACTTTGACTTTCATCCTACCTTAATAAAGAATAGAAAAACAAAGCCAGGTCCCATTAGTGCCAAATTATTTGACATTGTGAAAACAATAAAAAAAGATGTCTTAACACAGGGTGCATGCTCTAGCCTTAGACACGTCAGTCTTTCTCTCAACTCTTGTAATCTTACTAGAAAATTAATTTTACCCTCTGGGTTTATGTTCCAGCTACACTATGTATGGCTTATGCCAACAGCTAATTCACTCTTTTAATATTCTGTTCTATCCAGAAGTTTCAACGCCTGTTGAGTTTAGTCATTCAGCACAGACCTGAGTAGAGAGAAGAATGAAATCACTCTTTGATGGAAAGGACTACATTAGCTGTGGCTTTCAACTTATTTTGAAAGACAAGGTGAAATGAATTTAATTTCATACTCAAGCATATGCTGAGGATGTTTTTAAAAGCTTTTATGATGTTGTCTACCTACATGCCCTAATTCTTGATCCATTTTTTTCTCTGACGTTCAAGTGAAATTCTGAGCTTATGATACACCTAATGGGATGACATCATAACAGCCCATTTATCATAGAGCGGTGAATGTAGGTATTGTGAACTATACACCTTACACCTGTCTGGTTTCCCTCAAATTATACGTTCAAGTGAAATTCTGAGCTTATGATACACCTAATGGGATGACATCATAACAGCCCATTTATCATAGAGCGGTGAATGTAGGTACACCTTACACCTGTATGGTTTCCATCAAATTATTTGTTTTATTTCATTTCTTGGGATCACTTATTGAGTATCTCAATTTGTTTCTGTCCAAGTGAAATTACTTTTTTAATGAGGTAAGTAAAGCACCCAGCTGAGACACCATTGAATATTCTTGAACTGAACTCTCAAACTATTGTTTTGACAAGAGAAAATATATTCTTTTTTTAAAAAGCCTTCTATAGCTTATTACCTTTACTCTTTTTGTTTCTGTATTGGGTGTCTGTGCTTAGGCACTGGCTGGGGTGGCTGCTGGACCAGCCTCTGTGAGGAGAGGCCAAGGCTGCCCTGTGACAGACACAGATGGTCCCAGCTGGCTCCAACAGGTGACGTTGGTGGCACCTCTATAAAAACATGTTTAAGAAAGGGTAAAAACATTGCAGAGCAGATGTGAGAGACAGGAGTGAGAATAATGTGAGAGCAACAGCTCTGCAGACCCCAGGGTCAGTGCAGAAGGAGGGCAGGAGGTGCTCCAGGTGCTGGAGCAGAGGTTCCCCTGCAGCCCGTGGTGCAGCCCATGGCGAGGCAGCTGTGCCCCTGCAGCCATGGGGGTAACGGGGGAGCAGAGATACACCTGCAGCCCGGGGAGGACCCCATGCTGGAGCAGGGGGATACCCGAAGGAGGCTGGGACCCTGTGGGAATCCCAGGCTGGAGCAGGCTCCTGGCAGGGCCTGTGGGGCCATGGAGAGAGGAGCCCAGGCTGGAGCAGGTTTGCTGGCAGGACTTGTGACCCCGTGGGGGACCCACGCTGGAGCTGTTTGTGCCTGAAGGACTGCACCCATGGAAGGGACCCACGCTGGAGCAGTTCATGAAGGACTGTATTGTAGTGGAGGACCTTACACTGGAGTGGTGGAACAGTGTGAGGAGGCAGGAGCAGGAGGGACGAAGCATTATGGACTGGCTGTAACCCTCATTCCTAATCCCCCTGCGCTGCTGGTGGGTGGGTAGAAGAGTCAGGAATGAAGGAGTGAAGTTGAGCCTGGGAAGAAGGGTAGAGAGGGAGTATTTCTAGTTTTGTCTTTGTTTCTCACTAGCCTACTCTATCTTCAGTTGTCCATAAATTAAATTAATTTCCCAGGTCGAGTCTGTTTTGCCCATGGTGGTAATGGGTGAGTGAGCTCCCTGATTTTATTTTTAGCTTTTTCATCTTATTTTCTTCTCCTTTCCTGTTGAGGGCGGCAGTGAGTGAGTGGCTGGGTGAGCACTTGGCAGTCAATTGAGGTCAAACCCACCATAGTTTCCTACTTCTTCCTCAAAGAATTTGGCCCGTATCCCGCTAGCTGAGAGTATGCGCTGCCTAACAGAGCAGACTGAAGATTGCATTAGCATTGTGAAATTTATGTGTGACTTCAATCCATGAAAATCACATGTGTGCTGTTCTGTTCCCATGGCACTCACAAGGAAGAAAACACACTGTGGAAAGATGCATAAGATGTTTGCACTCGGGTGTGAAACACTGTCACCCGTCTAAAATTAGTCCAATGTTGCCTTTTCTGACTTTTCTGAAATTTCATTGAATCTACATGTTCTCTGGTTGGGGAACATTGAGAAGACAATTTTAAACATACTGCCACTTTTAATTAAAACATCAACTAGTGCAGACTATTAAAATATCATCTAAATGTAATATCCTTTTCAAGCTCAACTTGCACTTGCAAATCCTTCAGGATTGAAAAATACAAACTGCGTATTTAGCTACGACTGCCCACCATGAAAGCCAGTTTCTTTTCAAGCTCGGGTATTCTCTGAATTAAGTTCAGCTCGGCTGCAGTCAGATTTTGATACAATGCCTGATCTGTATCCCTATTCTGGGGTTATTGTCTGGACCTTAAGCAAGTCTAAGCTTGGCTACAGCAGCATGGTTTTGTTTTGGTTTTTGCTTTACCCACCAAAAGCTTCTCTATTTACCAGTGGTAATTTTTTTTTCCCATTCTGTGTAGTACCTTTACTGAGTTTTTTCTAGCTGTAGGAACTTCCTTAGTATATTCTCTGCTGTCAAAGTGCTATCACTAAAATGAAGCCTGGCCTTGCTGTTGCTAGGCTAGAGAGTACATTGAACTCTGTTTTGGAGACCTTGCAGCAGAAGAAGTTTAACATTGACGAAACTGTGTGTGACATACATTTGTCACAAAAATATTGCTGTAGTTGCTTCCTCATACTCATTCTGGTTTGTAATTTCTGCATGGGCATATTGCAGCCATCATAATGAAATAATATAGGGCAACTGGAGGTCTGCAACACAGAGACGGTAAATAAACCTTTGTTTCTCCTTATTTTGGCGGTACCAATGATTTTGTCTACTGACTTGCACCAAAATGTTCAATGGTAATTTGTACTACTGAACAGCAGAAGCTTCACAACATTGTAGTTGCAGACTCTTGCTTGGAAGGTTTGTATGCTGTGATAGTAGCAGGATGTAGTTACAACTCCAATGTGTAAAGCAGTGGAAGTGAACCCCTAAGGATATTTTATACTAGGATAAGCGTATGCCAAATTATGCTCAAAGCTGACAACAGTCCCACATTTGGGATCAATTTTCAGTGGTATAAAATGCTCTGGTTTAAATATAGATAGCCAGGACAGTTTCTCCACTGAGTGACTTGACTGTGATCTGCAGTTCCAGTAATTCATAGAGGCTGATAGGGCAGGGAATCTAAACCAATCGAGTGTTCAGGGCAATATTCCTGTTTTGGAATAGGCCATATTATATCTACTGTAATTACCTACAGTATATTGAATAAAACACTGCTCTGTCCTAAAACTGAGACCAAATTGGTAAATTGCAACAATCAAATGTGTAGGAAATATCTTAGAGAGAAAACCTGGAGATAGGGTTAGGTTCAATTTCATTAACATTTAAGTGACTGTTGAGGAAAGAAAATAAAGTGTATGCTGATTAACTATGCAGATTTTATTAATTAGAAAGATGTTGCAAGCACCTAAAGGAGAAATGAACAAATAGACCTAAGTATGCTTCTCAATCTAGATAAAATATCAGATGTTCAGCTTGAAAAAATGAAAATTGATCAACTTGAAGAAAGGCAGACAAAAATGTGCACCCTTAGGGAGGTCAGAACACTTGGAAAGCAATTTCGTGCTGTGAGAGTTCACGCTAGAGGACAGAAGGTATGTTCTGAACTTGCTACTCAGTTTGTCAGGGAAAAAAAGTTCAGTGCAATTTGGTCTTGCATGTCAAATCCCTGAGTGTTAACATTTCTTTTTTTTAAATGCCTCCAGAGAGAGAATGTTTAGAATTTTGTATCTGACCCTTAGCAATTGCAGACTAAACAGCTGCTGATAAATTCAATGTTTAAAAACCTTCATCAAAACCATGTATAACAGGATAATTTGAGATTTTGCTATTTATGTCTGGTTTAAGTTATGAATAAAGAAGTAATCAGTTATTGAGCTTCTGCAGCCTCCCAAATTAATGGGAGTTACTGGAAGGACTCATCTTGATTGCAACAGACTTTATGTAAGGATCAAAGAGATTGAAACACCTATCAGTAAATTCAATCACTAAAACGTCAAAATTGATTGCTAGCCAATAAACGAGACTTTCAAAAGAGGAAGGTAACTTTGAAAATATTGCTGTTGTTTACTCATTGCTAACATGTAGTCTTTATTTACAAGAATTTAGTATTCAAGTTTTACACCTATGAGTTATTTACTTTTATAAACCCCAAATTGCTTTTATGTTACTTCTTTCAACTTCTGAATAGAAGTGACATCACTTTATATTTTTGTCAAGAAAATGAGATTAAGCATTAGTAGTAATATGGGAATGTTTTTAATATATTACTAGTGGTGCTTGTGAGCAGTGTGTAGCTGTGTACATACTCGCATATCCTTTTATCAAAACCTACAGAAGTTTTTTTTGTCTTTTCAGTTTTATTTGGGAGTTTGGCATCTGATGATATTAAACTTACTGATCGGTTGAAATATTAATGCTTCTTAACACACCTATAAATATTTGTTGTATGAAATAGGCAAAATAATACTTTCACTGGATAATTCCTGCCATGCTCTTATGCAAGTGAAATTGTGGTGTGAATTTCGGGATCATTGTACAGTGTACAAGATGCATTAACAGCAGCTGCCACCAGATCAACACTGAGTGGCCCTTAGGATGGGAATTCAACAAAAAAAAGCCCATATACATATGGATCTGCAGTGTTAACAGCATTCAGGGATGGTAACTTCACTGAGAAATTTATGCATGTCACACAAGAGTCAAAATATAGAGTGTAGTAGCTTTCTTTCAATTTATATCTCACTGTATACCCCTTGCAATATTCCATTTATTGCCCTAACTCCTCATTCAGTTGTCCTCTCTTTACCTGACATCCCTTGTCTGAACTTTATGTTTTTTCTCTGATCTTTGTTTTTCCCTTGTGTCTTCATTAATCCATCCTCTTCTTTCCTATGAACTGAGAAATAGGGTATAAAGAACAAGAGGGTATGATGCTTTACTTCTTAACCATAAGTCACTGACAGAGCATTAATGGGAAGACAAGCTTTAGAGGAGTAACTACAATCTACATCTTTTAATTTTCCTGGGGTATTCCATTTTACGGGATTCCAAATTAAACACTTGCCATCTCTAAAGATTTTGCTCAATTCAGGAAGTATCTTCTATTACTTTCTAATTAGAGAAGTATTAAATTAATTTTAAGATTATGTGTATTGATGCTGTGACCCACATTGAATTCTTCTCTGAATGTCTTCTGGAAAACCTTTTCTAGTATTTATAGGAGACAGAGATAAAGACTGTGTTCTGGAGTGAAGCCTCACTTTTGACAGATCTCTGGTTTTGTTTCTCTTTTGCCTCAAGTTAGCAGTAGCTTAATCACCATGTGTGTGTGTGTTCACTGAATGTAGGCTTGAAAGACCTACATTTGGGTCTGAGCCACTGAGTTAACTGACTTAAGGATATCGGCAGCATTGGCAGAGCCCTACCTAAGCCACTGCATCTTTCCTGTGCTGCATGTGCCAAGGTATCTGGTGCACTGCATGGTATACATGGGTCTTACTGCTTTATTAAGCTGAGAAACTGCATATTTTTTTTCTTTATAGTGAAGTCTAGATCTTGATTCTCCTTCTGGCCACAAAGTAATAAATCAGACAAAAGCACTGGGAAACCCACTGTGCTCATGTGGCTGATTCTACATCCTCACTGGGAAAATTTCAGCTGGAATATTTGAAATATTCCTTCAGCCAGCAGCTAAAGGGAGCCTGACTTCACTTCAGTGTCACTGAAGTCAGTGGGCAGGATTTTTGTGTGGGGTGAAGGAGCAAGACAGTCAACACTTGGGTCCAAATTACTTCAAAAAAAACAAAGTTCTGAAAGAATGAGAGAGACCCCAGGTAGATCAGCTCCCTGAACTACATCTACCGAAGTATTTTTTGAAGGCATTATTTTCTTCTGAGGACTTCATTATTAAAACCACTGAGATGTATTGGAAGGCCAACCAATTGCTGTAGATGTCTATTCAGGAATGAAGAGATATGGAAACTAATTTTGACTTGTTTGCAGAGAAATTTCCCTGTGAAGAATTGCCAATGACACTCAACTTATCAACCTGTCAACCTCTGAAGCAAGAGAAAAGGGTGTTAACGCAGAATATATTGGCATTTTCAGATGAGATACCACCAGCAACTTAGGCCAGTGTAGCCTTTCCATTGGTAAAGTACATAGCAGAAATGACTTCTGTCCATTAATGTAATTCAAATTATACTTTTAAAGTTATTTTAAAATGTTCTTCTGCCCATTGCTTTTGATGGGCCCAGTGGTCTAATTTCCCCAAGGCTTCCTTTCAGCTGTACAGCTTGAGATATGATTACTGTTTACCATGGTTAAAAAACATCAAAGCATTGATTGTCTATTTCAAATTCCTTTACTAAGCTAATTTAAATCATTAACTACGCTTCTTTAGCCTGCTTTTTCTATTTTTACTGCTTCTTTAAGTAGTATTTCATTTTCTTCATTAATTTTTAAAACTTTCAATTCAGTCAACACGTGATGTGAAATTTAACTGTCAGATTTGCCTCCTAAAAACAACAACAGCAACAAAAATTAATTAAGATACTGAAATGCCTGAAAGGGAACCAGAAAACTCAACAAGATGGTAGAATACTAAAAGCAATAAAGAATTTTCCTTAGAGACCCTTAAATGGGTGGATGAGAGTCACTATTCCATTTGTAAAGGGTCAATAAAGTGAGACACGAGCTTCACAGAGGAAGAACACAGGGTCACATAGCAACCTGGCAGCTCAGCTCAGGGTGAAACACAGTCAGTCTGCTTTCTCCTCTGAGAGGAGGGACAGGAATTTTGATGGTGTACTGCTACCAAAAGTATGTGTAATCTTAAATTTTGTTTCATTTTTTTCCTCAATTCTTTGCTTGGGAGGAGAATGTGGAAAATGAAGGTGAAACCATCTGTGGTAACCTGCTGGATTTATGTTTCTATCTTTAGTATGTACTGTAATGCTGAACTTGATTTAGATCTTGTCTGCAAAGGAAAGAGTTTTTTGCCCTAACTTTCATTAACTAAATGAAGAATCTGTATATGGATGCCTACTTTTACTCTCCATCTTCTTTTTAGTTTAGTACTAGCATGCTTTCTTTCTAATGAAACCAAGGTAACTTTGTCTTTAGAACAAGTATCAGTCAGCTAGTTCATACAGTGGTTGCAATTTCATCAGCTCAATCAGATTTAAAATAATAGTTTTAAAAACATGCAAGACAAGGCCTGGCATTTGAAATACTGTGCATCTGGATCTAAGGAACTGCATAGGAAATCCCAGGTTTCCAAAAATAACAATCTAAATTCTACAGTAGAAGTGTTTCGTACAGATAGCTGCTTTTTCAGCTTCTATGACCAGATCCACAAGGAGTAAGGAAAAAATAGCTTTGCCCCAACCTCCCTTTTAAGTTTAAAACCAATCTATTGTGTAGACATAGGAAAGAATCTATGATCTACAAGGTATTGCACATAAATGTTTTATTCTGGAGTTTAGATACTGTAGGGATAAGATCATTAAAAACACATAAGTAGTGTACGTACCTGTGGGGAATTGACTCAAAATAGAGAGGCAGGGGGAGGTAAAGTGCTGCTTCACCTAAGAGAGAAAGGAGAGAACAGAAATGCAATGAACTTTCAATAAAAAGGAAAGAAAGACACCTAATGGTCAAAAAGAAATTAACAGAATACAGCAATCATCAGAATACAAATCTCAAAGCAAATGACAGGACTATTTGCTATCAGTCTTAAACTGTGCTTCAGTTGTTTGCCACATACTGCGTAAGCTTATAATATAAAGAGAAATAAAGTGTGTGTGTGTGTGTGTTTACAAGTATTTTACATACCATACTGCATCTTGGATTATAAATGAAGCATCAAAAAGCACAATTACAACAGAAAACACAGTTCTGCTAATACAAAATGGAAAAATGGGATGTTGATTTCTCATTCCTGAATATATCCACTTTCTTTCAGATGACTCAAGCTGTAGTATTTATAATATATAATATAATTAAAGATTGCTTTCTCTCTCCTTGCTCTGAAAGATACAAGTAATGGATTTTTTTGAAAATTCAAACATCCATATGATTTGAAATAGTGTTTTCAATTGAGTCAGTAACCTGTTAAAATCTAGGTCTAGCTGTATGTAATCCCCCTTCACTAACTGAATTTGTCTCCTCAGAAGAACATTTGGTAACTAAATAGGCCTTGCCATCTGTCTTGAGCTCAAGGGCCTTCACAGTTTTAAGGATAGCAAATAAGTGCAAGAGACGTGCTTAAGGAACAAAAAGTGGAGCAAGGCTGGAGTTTCAGTATTCCCAAAACTGATGGAAAGAATTTGGAGGTGCCACATAAATTGCAGGAGCCAAACCAAGAAAAAATTACAACCTTCAGTTAAAAACCAGAAGAATTCAATACCTAATGCATGTGGAAATAGTACCTTCAAGCATCTTTTTGGGGGAAATTGTGTGTTGCAGCCATCTGGACATGAAGGAGCTGCATGTACAGTCCTTCCTACATGGCCCTGTGTTCTGCTAAATGCAGTTCATAACTTTCAGTGCATCTCTTAAAGGATTCCCAAGACTCACCAGATACTGTAATACCTAATGCCATTAATTCTTTTGGCTAATATGTGTACTCAGTATAAGATCAAGAAGCATGTATCTAGTTATGTACTGTCTTATCCATACATTGTAGCAGGCTTGAAAATAACCTAGGTGCTGCGCCAGAAATGTTCTTGATGTGTTTTGGTTTGTTTTTTTTTTTTTTTTCCAAAAAGGATATAGGTGCTACATAGATTGCATTGGAGGGAATTCCAATTGGGAATGTTTAATCATGAATAGAATAGAATAGAATAGAATAGAGTATTTGTACAACCTAAGCAGTGACTTGGTGCTCCTATTTATTTATGAACTTCTAACTATTTCGAGTATTTGCCATATAACATCAGTCAGTTAAACTCCATGAAGTTTGATTTGTTTTTCCAATACCCTGATTTCATACCAAAATAAGACCTTTAAAAGACATGAAGCTGCTGAACTGTGCTTCAGGCACATCTGTTTCTTTAATTTAACATCAAGAAACTAAGATCTGTTTACAGATACAGAACTGCATGTCTTTAAAGGCTGTTCCATCTTTCAAATAAGGGCTTTTAAAGTCCTCCTGAAGACAGTTTAGCCTACTATGATGCTTTATCATTTAGCCCTTGATTGCAGCCCTACTTAACATCCACCATAGGAGACTCCCCAATATTGTTCATGATTTACCAACTCGACTGTTCTGCCTTTAGAAATCACTCTTGTGCTTCAGTGACACAGAGATGCTTCATCAGCAATTTAAGTTTTCTGCTTCCATTTTCTGGCTGCTCATTTTGTCATTTTCTAGTATCTGCAAGTAGAGCAATTCTTGGTAGAGAGATAAGTGATTTACAGGCATATTTTGTACTACAGGATGCAGAGAAACCTGGAACATAGTAGCAAATTTAAGAAATACTGTATAAATTAATTTAATTTGCTATTTCTTACAATGTGTGATATTTACCAAGAAGGAGAGTTTCAATGGCCTGAATTAGTGAAGAACAGCAGCGGTGAATGTCTTGGTCCTTTTGAAAAGACTGTATTTTTAAAGAAAAATAGGCATAATTTGGTTGTTAGACACAAATATCAGTGGCTGTTCTGAAATAAGAGTTCTATGGGACTTCTGCATGTGTGTGCTGGTTTTGACTGGGATAGAGTTAATTTTCTTCATAGCAGCTACTATGGGGTTATATTTTTGGATTTGTGCTGAAAATAATGTTGATAACACACTGATGTTCTAGTTGTTGCCAAGCAGTGCTTACATTAAGCCAAGGACTTTTTCAACTTCACACTCTGCTGCTGCCCTCCCAGCTTCCTCTGTATAAGAAGCTGGGAGGAGACAGAGCCAGGACTGCTGGCCCAAACTGTCCAAAGGGATATTCCATACCATAAAACATCATGCTCAGTATATAAGCTAGGAGAGTTGGCCAGGGGGTGCGGCCACTGCTCAGGGACAGACTGGGCATCGGCCGGCGGGTGGTGAGCAGTTGTATCACTTGTTCTTCTTGGGTTTTGTCTTTTTTGTTGTTGTTGTTGTTTTCATTACAATTTATTAGTATTAGTTACTAGTAATATTTTTTTTATTTCAATCATTAATTTGTTCTTATCTCAACACACGAGTTTTCTTACCCTTTTCTTCTGATTCTCTCCCCCATCCCACTGGGAGGGGGAGTGAGCAAACGGCTGTGTGGTGTTCATTGCCAGCTGGGATTAAACCATGGCAATGTGGTTAGCAGGTATTGGGCGGTTCTATATTATAACTGTCACCTACTGTATTGGTTATGAGCGAAACTTATTTTATCCATAATAATGTTAAACATTTGGTAGCCATACTGGGTTTGGATAATTTAATTGTATCATTTGTTAGGGACTGTCTATATGGAAATCATACTACAGAAAAAATATTCATATTATGCATTAGCAAAACAGATGGAAAACTAGACTAAAAATATTCTTCACTATCCTTCTTTGAAAGATGTTTCATAACTTATGCATCCCTTTTGCAAGCATAGTAAAGGTAAAACAAACTTCATCCTATTCTGAAGGCTCCCTTATGTCATGGTACATAAAATTCTCAATTAGAATTACTTATCTAAAAATTAATGTATTTCCAAATTGAAGTGTTGACTGTACTGTCTTTTTTCTTTTTTCTTTTTTTTTCTTTTTTAACTGTTCCAACTAATTGCTGGTGATATTTATGCTGGTGAAATCCATCACTTGGTGTTACTTTCCCACACACAGAAATTATTCATCCATCCATCAAAAGGCTTGTGTGGGTGATAATGATGCATACAATAACATTAAGCTGCAGTAGCTCACCTTCAGCAATGCTCTTTCCGTAGACTCTGACAAGCTCCTGGTTTACAAGTATTCATCACAGGCACTGAATATTGTTTTCCAAAACTGTGCAGAACATTTCCTAGGCAGGGGGTCTTTACAAGGAAATTCCACTTGGGTAGATGGAAGTGCTGCACAAATTAGATGCCATGCTGTTTCTCAGCTTTCTTTTGCCACTCTTGCTGCCCGCTCTGATAATCTGTACTCTGTTCCGCTTACATCCCAACCACAGCCAAAGGAGCAAGAAGGCATGCAGAATCCATAATTCACAGAGTTCCGTCATGGCATGGGATCTTCTAGTTGTGGCATTAATGAAACCAGCATTCCTTGTGTTTAGTTTTGGGTACTTTGTTGTCAATATGATATCAATACGTTAGATAGATTAAAGTTTCAAGTTTCTTTTCTTGCTCTACAAGAGATTGAAGTTAATCTCATTTGTGTTTGTGAGGACTGATGTTGTCCATACAGGCATCAGCATAGGCAATAATGTATTGCAGAACTTAAAGGATGTGGATAGCAAGGCCTGAGATGTGTTGCTTGGACTAGGAAGGGCATTAGAACTAGAAAACTGCAAGATTAATATCAAGGAGTGGCTCCTGGGTTGGGTTTTTTTGGGGTTGTTCGCCTTTTCTTCCCCTTGTTTTTAAGACCGGGAGAGTCTATTAAACTCCAGAACATGTAATTCGTGTCACATAACTGCAACATGTGTAGGTAATTAAGAAAAAAAATCTAGGATATTCAGGTAACAGTTCTAGGACTGTGCTATTTTCTTTTTTCTTGAATGTCTGAATGTCTTTGTCACTCAGACAAAAGCTTACAGCAAATAATCCATTTTATTTTTACTTAAAATTCCATCTCTCCATAGCACAGAGATTACTACCATAGAGCCTTCTCATTAGGAAGCGCTATTGAAAATGACTGCTCTAATATACAAGGGAGGGGCTGGAGACATCCTTTGGAAAAAGTGAAGTGAGCATAAAGGATTTAAATATTACATGCTGCCTAAATTGTCTATTTCGGCTAGTAGAGAAATTGACAAGGCGTTATTATGACTAAATGCAATTCATCTAAGTTAACTTTAAAGTTTATATTCCAGGGAAGAGCAAAACCTCGAAAGCATCCGCAGTGATCAAAGCTGATAGCGTGATCATTTTAATTCTGAAAACTGAAGCAGCTAGAGCAAGCAATGCAGGTGAACAAAAATACTGCAGGTGAACAAAAATGCTGCAGCTTCTTCAAAGGGTGAGAAGTTTTAACTACAGCAGTTATTTGGTATGCCATTTAATGCATGAGGTAGAGTACTTTTTCATGCTTAACACCTTAATGGAAAAGGCTAAAGTTTAAAATTACCTTTGGATGAATTAATTAATAAGATTAAAAGGCATTTAGTGCAAAACCAATTCTTGAATCACTATGTTGAAGATGGTGAACAAAATCCATGGGAGGGATTGCACAATACATTGTAGTACTGGCACACAGTTACAAAGTCTTAATGCAAACAAATATATTTTAATCGATTTTGGGGGTGGTTGTTCTGCTTCAGTAGGTGAATCAGAGAAGTACCGAAGAACTTATTATAACAGCTAGTGTTTCAGCTTTTACATTGCACTTCACATATGCGAGGTGTTTCACCAGCACTTGACTCTTTGATCCTCATATAACCCCTTGGCTCTTAGTGCCTCATTGATACAGAACACTGAAATAGAGGAAAAAAATTAGATCCCGGTTTTTCATAATATCCACCTCCAGTTTCCTTAGATACCAGACTCTGTCACAGATTATGCATCAAAATCAAGATGTGAAAATAGATACTTCTGAAAATACCTGATCATGTGCATTCCCTGAAGACAAGATACATGAGAAATATGGATCTGTGGATTTCCTTCTCAAGTCATTGTGAACTGCCAGAATCAGTGCCTGCTTTGTGCTCATCTGTCCCTCTTTGCCTTTTTCTTGGTATTTTTCTCATCTCACTAAAGTGAGACCTAGAGAGGATTTTGGAGATGAATTTACATGTTGCAATAGCAAGGGATTTATTATAAAATGCCCCCTCTCACAACAATTTCTTCAAAAGCTACTTGTCATCTTATTTAAATGTCTGCTGATGAAAACTGGCAATCCAGTCTTCCTAATCATTTAATGTCACATCAAATATCTGTAATTAGAGAAGAAGGAACCTTTACAAATTATGCGTATGTGAGGCTTTTTTTTTCCTTATGTGACGTAAAACCTAATTTGTTACAGTATATGCTGTGTTTTCTGGTAGACTGTTCTCTTCCTCAACTTGAGGCTGAGAAGTACAATAATAATGTACATTTATAGTGAAATTAAATCTCTCTCATTCCAGTTTTTGCCCTACCTCTTATTTTTTTCCCCTACCTCTTATTTTTTTCCCTCTTTTTCCAGATTGAAAATCTTTTCATAAATTACATGTGCACTTGGTATGGCTTTTTCACTCTCATTTCTCAAATTCCATCAAAAAAATCCATGCAAGTTTAAAGAATTCTCATGAATTTTAGTGAACTGACAATTTATTTTCATATTGTATTAATATGATTGTACAATATGATGTTAAGTGTTAAGTGTCTTAAGTGTCTAGAAACATTTTTTTGGTTTTTTTCCCCCCCTTCACGAAAAAGGCAGATGCACTATTTGGGGGGAAAAAAAAAAAAAAAAAAAAAAAAAAAGAAGAAAAAAAAAAAAAAGGAAGGGAAAACCAGTCTCAGTATGTGTTTCTTAACAGGTCTCAACCTTTCTAAGAAGATAGTATTGATGCCTATTTATCAGTTTATTTTAGAGTACCTGGACACCTTGATAAGTTAGGCCGCCACTATACAAGCTCATTTAAAAACATACAGATTTCACAATTGTTTCTGTGGCATCGACCTTACTATTTAGAAAATAAGAGTAATAAATCAGCCTAGAAGCAATATATTTACCTTGTAAAAAATTACAGGATTATGCATAAAATAACAGTGTGCTTAGTTCAAAACTAAACTGTAATAGGGAACACATGACCATCACTTGCTTTCTGTCATTGGTTTACTTAAGACTTTTGTTAGCTTTAGTAATCAGTACCTTTTTCTTGCAGAGATTTTATGTGATTTTTCTTTATGCATCTATCATTTCCAGAAACCACCCTGGGACTTTTTTTTGCATAAGATATCAAATCTTACTTGGTCTTCTTCGTTGACCTCTATTTCTAATTTATTTTCCTTGCTATAGTAAAGATCATGAGAAAATTGTTTTTCACTTTGTAGTAGATAATCTTTTCCAAATGATAATGACTCCATTAAGTTTTAGTGTTAAAAGAAAATAAGAACAGAAGCAGTAAAAAAAGTTCTTTTTATTTTGGAAATTTATTCCAAACTGAACTTTTTTAGGAGGACTTTTAGTTTCTCAAATATATGTAACATGCTGAATATGATCTTAGGATACTGGCACTTAGTGAAGTATTTGGAGGTGATAAGAAAATAACCTTGTCTGGCTAGAATTTAGAAATTATCATTTTTGCTGTTGTTAATGACAATTCACAAATTCTGATTTTCATAGGAAATAAGTAATGCATGCATGGCAGTAGGAACTCCTAGGCTGAAAAGACCATCTATCGGTGAAGTTTTAGTATTAGTATTTATTTAGTATTAGTATGTGTATGTGTATGGTATCCTGCCCATCCCACAGAGAATACTTGAGATTTAAATGAGTCATGTGGATGATTTGACAAGGCAAAGCCAAGTGTGTCTTCAGAAGTGTGTTATTTCCTTCTGTTCTGATATGGTATCTACTCAATTATCAAATGCAAGAGCAAGCTCTTTTTACTGTTCATATACTTGGAAATATCTCTTCTAAATTCCATAAATAGTAACAGTGGATCTATTTAGCATAGAAGAAAGTGGGAGTGTAATTAAGAGTATATGATAACACTGAAGGAGGAGCATTAGGAGAATCTTTCTAACATCAAAATCCAGTAGAAAGGTAGGAATCTAGTGTACAAAGTGGCTGAAATGCCTTCCTCTTTTCTTTTTTTCTGTCTGCGTAAAGAGGAAATACATGGTGAGGAGAAACCTTAATCAGAACAGAAGTTTGCTCAGGATAGAAGACATTCAACTGAATGTTTAAGAGTTAGGTGGGCTGTCTGAGAGCATCATCTAGCTTTGCTGTGTGATCAAAGAATGGTGAGAGTTCAGAAGGCAATTCCAAGTCTCAGCTAAATGTCTTAGAAAGGGATAAATCACTCCCTGGAGGAGATGCATACTCTCTAGTAGACTCTTGCAGAAGCCACCCTGACAGATCTGTCTTCTCTTTTATTTTTTCTGAATTTGCAAATTAGAAGATGATTAAAAGAGATACCTGCATTAACTGCAAAAGTAGATGTTCAACAATGTTGCTGAAAAAACCTGTATAGCATTTTCATTATTTCAAAGCGTCAAGCCCCTTAGATACATTTTGAGTATTGCAGTTGGGCAGGGACAGGTTTTTGAGATGCTTAAGCCGCTCTCCTGAGCAATCTGCCCTACTCACATTCTGTAAGCTACTGAGTTGTTTTTTTTTTAAGCATCTCCTGCTGCAATTTACAACCCAGAATCAATTTTGGTTTGCCTGAAAGCATCAGGCTGTTAACTGTGATGGTTGCAGGATATGCTTCGTATGTGGTTTACCCATCCATGCAGCACTGATGGTAATCCATTGGAGGGAAGTAGAGCGAACAGCTGAGGATGGTAACTGTTCTCTGCCATCCAAGTGTAATTCACCTGCATTGGTGAGACGATACATAAAGACTTTTAAATTAATTACATCCTTTTGCAGTACATAGCCCAGTATACGTATTAAAACACTCACACTGAAGAGATAAAAAGCTGAAGACTGTGAGTTTGTCAGCTTTGCTTTTGTAATTGTATAGGTAGATGGAAAGTCTTTTGGTATTGATCTGTCTCTGGGCACACAATGCAGAGAGTCATACGCCAGTCATGCTAGGAAGACTTTCAGACTTTTGACCTGCAGCGGAGGCTATCAGTAAAATGCACGTCTGTCATACTGCAGGCAAGTAGCACCGTAAGTTTAATACCGATGTTAAAATGTCCTGTGCTATAGAATGCATATATAAGGATGGAGTGTGACAAAAGGAGAGAACAAGAAAGGGAAGTTAACTCTTGATTTTTCTGCCCCCTAATCTGGGAATAGAAATTAATTTCATTTCACTGCTGCAGAACCTGTATTGTCAAACATCTTGACTCATTTTCCATTTGCTTTGGGCTGTATGTCTTCCTTACATGTAACTAGTGCTCAGAAGTTCAAGGTGACTTTGATTCAGTTTGAGTGTTCTGAACAAGGAGGAAAAATATGTCACTAAACCCTGGGGAGAGAAGCATCTCAGAACAATTTTTGCATTTTTAGGATGTTTAAGATGAAAGAGGCATATCATTACTTTGTAGAAATAATGAAGCTATCCATCTAAAGTCGATTTCCTAATTCCTTGTTTTGTTATTTATTCTTCTGTGTAAGAAACTGTTGATTTAAAATAATTGACTGTGTAAGCTAAGAACTTCTGATTATGGTTTGCAGGTTTTCATTGTTACTGCTGCAGCTTTTGCTGTTTGCATACTTTTTTAAAATGTACTGCAATCTTTTGGCTCTGGTGTGTCTCTGTGGACATTGGTGTGTCTTTTCTGAGTACACAGCAGTCATAGACAGTTCAAGCTAAAAAGGCATTTGCCTGTGCCCAGACTCCTGAACCACATTCTAGGCAGGTTTCATAAACGTGAACATTTGTAATCTTTGAGCTTTGAAACACAAAATGTATGATCCTCTTCCCTTTCCTGAAAAGTTTCTTGTTTTCCTTACACCCTCTTCTGTTTTTGTTCTTCTCCTCGCAGTTGGGCTTAATTCCTTTGCAATAAGATAGAGCTCAAATAGTTAATCTTTACGTAACAGTACTCAAATTCTGCCCCAGGTATACCTATGGTTGTTCCACTCCTAAAATAATTTGCCTATTTGTCACATGGTGTTGTCAGTAGAGGAGGAAGGTTGCTGGCCAGGTGAGACCTTGATTCAGAAAGATATGGTTTATGAGGATTCAGCCACTTTTTGTTGCAGGGAGCCTTCTTGAAAGCTCTTAGTAGGAAGAGGGGATGTCTGTGCTTGAAAAGTAAGTGTTCATACTGCATGTGCAATATGAATAATTTTTGCAGAAATATGTGACTTCTGTTTGAATCATGCATACTGGCAAGAATGAGAGACATACTAGGTGAATTATGCAGTTTATTTTCCGAATGAACAGATGGCATCTGCATCTTTTAATAACAAATTTTGCCCTCTACCTCCTTGGTAAAACAATTGAGGTTCTGCGCAAAACTTTTCAGTTTGTGACTGTTCATTATTTTGAGATAAAATCTTTTTTAGCTGCAGCAGTATATTCACTCTTTTTGCAAATATGGAGGAAAGGAGAATGAAAGGAGCATGTTGCAAAGCACTTTCCTTAAAATAATTGATTGGCAGCACGAGTGGCAGCACAGATTAGAGCAGTGGCAGCACAGATTAGAGCAACAATAAAGTTGTTTGTCCACTTGTCGTTTCCTTTCATAGGCTCCAAGCCTCAAGAAGTCATTTGCATCTTGCAAAAGAATAGAATAGCAACTATAAATCCACAATTCAAAAGTTCATAGACTGCATTTGAAACAGAAATCAGCAGGATCTGTGGACACTCATTTCCAGCCTGTATGTGTGGGGAGTGGATCTTTTATTTTAGTTTTGCCTGGTTTATTGGACAGATTTTACAGGATTGTGGGACTGGATGTGTGGATGGATCACTGTAAAATTGATAAACCATCAGGAACGTAGGTGTATTTAATTGTATGTCACTTTAAGCCCCCAACTGTGGTGCACTAATGAGAAAATGAAAAAAACAGTAACATAAGGTCATCTGAAATGAGAGGCAAGGGTCTGACTGGCAACTGATGGTAGAAAAGTATTATCAGGGATCATACTGTAATAACACAAAGTACCTGTAGGTCCTGGGATTTTTCTGTATTGATTATCATTATGAATATAGAATTTTAAAGGATTTTGGGAGTTATCAAGTCTTTTTCTGTTGCAAACAATCACATGTCACACAATTCTATTTTAAATGTATCACACACACGATTTCAGAAAATATTTTGATAATGTAAGCAAAGGTGTGTAGAATACTGGACTTCTGAAACTCTGTTCATAAAGTACTCAGCTTCTATCTCTATTGGATGTTTCTGAAAGAGAATAGAAATATGGCAAATATTGTAAAGCAATCTAATTTTTAAAGCCCTTCACTGTGGCTGTCCTGTCAGTGAGTGATTCATTTTATGGTTATCTTTCACTGGAGGTCACTGTTGTAATGATATTGTAGATCTGGTTAATTGTTTAAGCATACCTCTCAGTTCTAATGAATGGAAAACAAGAAGGAACGTGTGCATTATTCTTCCTAGTGAAAATCAGGTGAAAATGTGTGCAACCATGTACAATAGCCCTCTCTCTAAGATGCACTGGTTTGCTGTGAAAAAGAGTTTCTCAGGAAGAAATAATTACCTGAGTATTTTCTCCTTTGTTTGTTTGTTTGTCTTGTTGGTTGTTGCATGTTGTGGGGGTTTTTTTACATCAGGTTCAATCTGAATTGAGAATTTAATAAGAAACATACTTCAAGTACAAGTTTCAAATATTGGTTTCTCGGATTGTATGGCTCTGACTTTTAGTTCCTATGTCAAGTGACTTTTCTTGATTGCTTAAAGATTCAAACAGACGATGAAAAACTCTTTAAATCCTGTCCTGAACTAACTTTGCAAAAGCATGCCCAAAGCCTCTTGACCTTCAAGGGTGGACCTGCATAACATTAGTTACAGTCAGTCAGATAGATCAAAGGCTTCATTCTCATTATGTGCATGGGGTTGTTTCAGCCACTTGAATTTCATCTGAGAACTGTGGATCTATGTTGGTTTTTTACTGTATTTAAGATTAAAATATTTTCTGTTTAGGAAGGCAGGATATGAAGCTCAAAGTCCTGATTCCTACAGTTCTTTTCTATTGTGTGGTTTGGTGGTTAAAGGTGTTTTGTTTTGTTTCAGCTTCTTCCAGGAAGGCATGCCTACTTCATCTTTTGTCTAGATTTGATTAGCTTTCTAAATCACAGTACAACAGAAGAGTTTTCCAGTAAACATGAACAACCATCCTTGCTAATGCCTATTAATCTGGCTCTTCAGATGGTAGTGCTGTTCAGCAGTTCTATGAGAAAAAACAAAGCTAGCATTATTAAATTAGCAGAAAACAGTGGTGGTCTAAAAGCTGTATCATTTCATATATTTAACCAAGACTTTGTGATGTTTGTCTGGTTTTCTATATTCAGATACACAGTTTACTGCAAATTACCGTTATGTGTGTCAGTCCGTAGATACAGAGTAAGGAAATGACCTCTGTTGTTTGCTGCTACAAAAATAACAAGTTTCTGCCATTTCATCATTCCAGTAAAGTTCCTGCACTTCATTCTTGTGCCTATTGCAGTGTGTTCATTTAACTGTATGATTTAAAATGGAGAGCATTTGGCTAATTAGCAGGCAGCTGTTCACTTAAGTAAATGACTCACGGAGTGATATTTATGGTGCATAACTATTTTTCAAGCCTGGAGAAACTTGAAAAAAAAAGACACAAAAGCAGATGTTTATGCTTCTACATCCATGAAAAATGCTGTGAAAGCCAACTGCTGCTTTCATTTCATGACATTTTTCTCAAACCTTAGTGATAAACTGGTAACCCTAGCTTTTAACTGATATCTTTCAAAATTCATAAGATAGCACTGTAAAGAAAGTAACAAAAATACTTTATTTCCAGTATTAGGTTGAGTGGAATATGTAAAATGAATGATCAGAAATCACGTGAAGAGGCCTTGAAGTTTATGATATGCATAGGCTTAATTAACACTTAGAGTACAGGAATTTGCCATTTGGCTAAAGCCTATTTGGTTTTTTTCTGCTTTATATTACAAAATAATTATGTGCAAATTAATTCAACTACAAATCAGAAAATACAGAATCTCATAAACATCATACAGATTCCATTGTAAAATAGCGTTACTACAGAAAAATACCTACAGTCTTTCCTTTGGTCTGCTTTGGGAGTTTATAATGTTATAGACATTAGCATCTGGAATTGAATGCTTAGGGAATTCCCCATGAAGACTACCTTGTGCCCATGCTTCTCCCCATGACCTGGTTATCTCAGAACTGAAGACATTATCTTGGTGTTTTGGGAATGGGTTGGGTTTTTCTCCCCTCTTCCTTCCCCTTTAATTCTCCTGGCATTTGTCCACTGTCTCTCTCCCACTGTTGAGTACTTTTCCACAGTTCTTCTCATCTCTCCCCTGCTGGCTCTTCCAGGGGCTCAGGTCACTCAACCGTAGCTCAGGTACAGTCTAAAATCTGATCTGAACAAAGAGAAAATATAAAAGAGAACTTTTTTTGTTCATGGAATCATAGAATGGTTTGTGTTGGAAGGGACCTTAGAGATCATCTATGTCCAATTCCCCTGCTATGGGAAGGGACACCTCCCACTAGACCAGGTTGCCCAAAGCCTCATCCAGCCTGGCCTTGAACACCTCCCGGGATGGGGCATCCACAACTTCCCTGGGCAACCTGTTCCAGAGTCTCACCACCCTCACAGTAAAGAATTTCTTCCTAATGTCTAGTCTAAATCTGCCCTCTTCCAGTTTAAATCCATGACCCTTGTCCTATCGCTGCATGTCCTTGTAAAAAGCTCCTCCCCAGCTTTCCTGTAGGCCCCCTTCAGGTACTGGAAGGTCACTATAAGGTCCCCCCAGAGCCTTCTCTTCTCCAGCCTTGTCTTGAACAACCCGAACCCTCTCAGCCTGTCCTCATAGGGGAGGTGTTCCAGCCCTCTGATCATCTTTGTTGCCCTCCTCTGGGTCCACTCCAACAGCTCGATGTCCTTCTCGCATTGGGGGCCCCAGGGCTGGACGCAGTATTCCAGGTGGGGTCTCGCAAGAGTAGAGGGGGAGAATCACAGCTTGGTGTCGTCAGCAAACTTGCTGAGGGTGCACTCGATCCCACTGTCCATGTCGCCAACAAAGATGTTAAATAGCACCGGTCCCTACACTGATCCCTGAGGAACACCACTCATCACCAGTCTCCATTCAGACTGCAACTCTCTGAGTGTGACCATTCAGCCAATTCCTTATCTAGCGGGTGGTCCATCCATCAAATCCATATTTTTCCAATTTGGCCACCAGGATGTCATGCGGGACAGTGTCAAAAGCTTTGCAGAAGTCCAGGTAGATTATGTCAGTTGGTCTTCCTGTGTCCACTGGTGCCTTAACTCCATCATAAAAGGCCACCAGGTTTGTCAGGCATGATTTGCCCTTGGTGAAGCCATGCTGGTTACCAGTCATGTCTCCTTCATTTTCCATGTGCCTTAGTAGAGCCTTCAGGAGGATCTGCTCCATGATCTTGCCACGCACAGAGGTGAGGCTGACTGGCCTGTAGTTCCCTGGGTCACCTTTTTTGCCCTTATTGAAAATGGGGGTTATGTTTCCCCTTTTCCAGTCAGTGGGAACTTCACTATGACCTTTCAAATATGATGGTTTAATGGCTTGGCAACTTCATCTACCAGTTCCCTCAGCCCCGTGGATGGATCTTGTCAGGTCCCGTGGACTTGTGCACCTTGTCCCCCCCTCTTTCTCTTTTAAAACTGGGTAGTGCCAGCTGATAATTTAAGATTTCTGAGACTGTACCATGTTCTGACTACAAAGTTCTGTAGCATTGCTGGGTGGATTAGGCAGGTGGATAGTTTCTTTTCTTTCTTCCTTTGTTGTGCTCCTGTACCCTGCTTTCAAATTCTCCTGAGACTGTTTCATAAAAGCTGTTGGTAACATACACAGGTTTTGGTTATTTTGAAAGGACTTAGTCTTCCTTCTCATATAAATGAGGGGAATCCGGCTCTCTAAAAGTGGCATATGTACATTCTACCACAAAATCTGGTTTTAGGTTTTTTTCTTACTTTCACTGGGACAAAGAGAAAGGATATTTTCTTTATATAACCAGAATGCACTTTAAAATCTTAGAAATACTCTTTAAGAAGAATAGAATTGTTGTAGAATAGGTACTCTCTTAAATAACGATTACATCTTTAAAGAGGAAGCTAAAGGGGATCAGTGTTTTGTGACTGTAGATTAATGGACAGGAGGATTCACCTGTAGTTTATTGTATTCAACAAAAATTCTTTTAAGCTAGATTCACTGCTGATTGGATAGTCAGCAGTAACCATCAAGGAATTGTAACCAGTCTGTCCAGCCCTATATAAATCAGAACTGCTTTACCATACTTTGTCATTGTACTCTCTGTGACTAATCCGGAAAAATATAACTCAGTATAGTCTGGAAACAGGAGGTGTGCCAAGATGTACTGGGAAAGCATGTAAAGCCAAGATTTATGCAACAGAACTGGCAGTTTGTTACTCTTTTATCACCCATTTTATTGCCTATTTTATAAATTCACAATCATAGCTCACTGTGTTACATTTAATTACCTTGCCATATAAAATGACTATCCTAATTTCCAAGTAAAAAGGAAAAAGACAGCAAAAGGTCGCAGAACACATGTTATTGTCAAGACAAAACCTTGAGCTAAACTACTACTCTTCAGAAGCAGAACAACCTCCCCAGCTTGAGAGTGTTTTAAGATTTCACTTTTCAGTACTCTTCATCTCTCAAAAGCTCTGGAACAATTCCCTAAGTGAGACTTTACAGCTGTTGTAATGGTTATTCTGCAATATATTTGAAATATAAAATGTGTTCTATATAGAGCAAGATTTCAGCAACCTTAAAAAAATAATAAAAAAAGATCAGTAAAGCTATGGAAGTCTCTTGTAAAATGCAAGATTGAAATTGTTTAGTACATAGTTGCTTTCTTATTCCTCTGAATCATAATTGACTCGGAGGGTTCCCATTAAAATTAAGCAGTAGTTGAACTGAAAATAAAAAATCAATTTTATTAGAAATACAGTTAGTTGGGTTACCATAGCCAACTATTTTTATTTTTTTTCCATCCTTAGCACACAAAAGAATGTTCTGCTAAGTGGCTAATCTATAATGCTGTCCAGAACAAGAGTGTTCCAAACTTGTGTGAAAAATGTATCTAGACAGTAGTGATTTAAATGGAGGATAGAAAAGACTTCATGATAGTACTGGAACTGTAGTGGAAATAACAAAGCATCTCCCCAGTGTAATGGTAATATATGCTCATGTAAAACTCTATATATGCACATTAGATGAGTAGTTGATAGCTCATCACTATTAATATTATTTTTCTGATATTCATTGTTGTAAATGTTGTGACTCAGTCCCTCAGTTTCTTTGCTGTAGTGACCAGTCCATAACAGGAGTAACAGCAAACTCCTGTCATATTCACCAGTGAATTCTGATGACATCATTTCTATATATTTAATAGAAGAATATTAAATCTCTAAGATCTGTTATGGAATACTGCATCTCCATTGGAAGACAAAGGTATAAAATTGCTTAACAATTTCTAGTAAAGCATGTGTGTTCATCTTTTTTTTTAGAGGGATAAATGATAAAACTTTCATACAGGAAAGAGTTTTTTTTCCATCTTATTTAAAATATACTGCCTTTATGCAGTCCAGTCATGCATTGAGTGAGCTGGCAGCATGGAAAGTGTTTGGAACAGCTTTCTCAGAGTAACTTGCATTATTAATGAAACTAGATTCAGTTTTGGAAGGAGTGCACTTTCAGCTGTTGACACCTGTTGCTCTATTAGCATATATCTAATAATATCAAGGTAGGAGTTTGTCTAGCACCAAAAAAATTTCTTTGTAGAGGAGAAAAATTAATACTGTATTTGGTTTTTTTGTAGCAGATGTAATGATTACTGATCATCTCTGCAGCTGACATTATTGCTGCTTTATTTTTTTTTTTACTAGAAAGTATATTCCTGCTTATCCAAGCAAAATGACACCTCGCCACCCAGACAATATGTAAGGTACATTTGAGACGGTGAATTTAAGCTCACAAGTCCTTTGAAATAAATCACTGCCATTTGTCAACCTGTATTTCAATCCAAGAAGATCATGTGGAGTGGACCCAGAGGAGGGCCACAAAGATGGCCAGAGGGCTGGAACGCCTCCCCTATGAGGACAGGCTGAGAGGGTTCGGGTTGTTCAGCCTGGAGAAGAGAAGGCTCTGGGGGGACCTTATAGTGGCAATCCAGTACCTGAAGGGAGCCTGCAGGAAAGCTGGGGAGGAGCTTTTTACAAGGACATGCAGCAATAGGACAAGGGTCATGGATTTAAACTGGAAGAGGGCAGATTTAGACTAGACATTAGGAAGAAATTCTTTACTGTGAGGGTGGTGAGACTCTGGAACAGGTTGACCAGGGAAGTTGTGGATGCCCCATCCCGGGAGGTGTTCAAGGCCAGGCTGGATGAGGCTTTGGGCAACCTGGTCTAGTGGAGGGTGTCCCTGTCCATGGCAGGGGAATTGGACATAGATGATCTCTAAGGTCCCTTCCAACACAAACCACTCTATGATTCTGTGTCCACAACATGACAAGGAAGAGTAGAAAACTGCCAGTATAGTAGGTTGGAAAAGGAAAAGAAGAATGAGAATTGTTGATGTACTGAAGAGCTGAATGGAAAGCATCTACTCAGCAAGTAAACCTAGAATTTTTTGAACAAAAATTATTTAAGCATATTGACATCCAAAGACACAAAAAAAGATATAGGCTCTGATGTTTTAGCCATACAGAGATGATGAGAATGGTATAGAGGAAAAGAAAAGAGTCCTAGTGTTCAGAATTTGAATATATCTGAGGTAAATAAATAGCACCTAAAACCTGAAGAGGATCCAAAGTGAAAGGTGGCAATGACAAGACTGAGTATAGGGAGTTCATGTGAGAAACCTACTAGTTTGCTTTCTTCTTTGTCAAGCTTCAGTATTGTTTATAAAAACTAAACAAACCCAATTTCTAAATCTGTTTTTTAAGTCTGTAACTTAATAACTTTCAACCTTTGTAGAAAAAATATACTAATTTACCAATTTCCAGTGAAATTACTTACTTGAGAAGCAATGCAGTGAAAGCTGAGTGGCTTCCTGTCAGACGAAGCTTGATATCCTTGCTTTCAAGAAACACGGTCTTTGACCACTAGATTAGAGGAATAGCTCTTCTAGGTGCAGCGACACTGAGGGGTTTGTTTATTTGTAGGTTAAGAATAATTAAATATTAGTCACTTGAGGAGTTGTTGGTACACTAGGTTTGCTAAATATACCATTGCTGATATAAGGCAGGCAGAAGGCAACCATTTTTATGTATGTGCCATCCAAAGTAATAAAGGGTCAACAAAAAATACGCAAACCACGAGGCATTATATCTGTGCACAAACATCATTGGCCATGATTCCCAGTATAATGAACTGAAAGTTTTTCTTAATGCATATGCATTCAATCTACATAAGACCACTTTTGCTGACCGGCAGGTACCACTCCTGTCCAAATTCTACGTAGAGCTGTAACACCTCAAGGCAGTCTCTGGAAAAGATGTTTCAAGTTTCTGCTCATAGGTGGCAGGATTTCTCATAGGAAAAGAGACTTTTCTGAAAACCAGCTTGAACGGTGCTAATTACCAACAGGAATTGCTCCTGTTACATAGGCTGTTAGTGCTACACTTAGCTAGAGAACGCATCCGTACTGGTTTAAGGGTTTGACAACAGAGAGGCTTTGCTCTTGTGGTTATTTGCAATGGAAGGCAGGTGCAGTTCCACTTGACTGAAAGAGAGACACTCTGGAGAGCCACCAGCTAAACGTGCGCGGAGAGACTGCTGTGTTGTCAGAAATCAGTGGGGCTGGGGCTGCCACTCGGTGTTTGCTTTCAGTACCTCTGCCACATGTGACTGCTTGGGAAGTCTGTGATAACCTGAAATGGCTCTTCCCCAAGGAAACCTTCAGGAGAAGTGGCAATATTGCCTCTTAGTGTCTGCTTGGAGAAATTGAGGGAAACGTATGATAGGAAGAGTTTCATGTGCTTTTCCCTGATGTACCTACAAAGTGATTCTCAGGAATAAAGGATTTAATGCAATTTCAAGCTATTGCCCAAAGTGCGAGCAAAACTGCATTATTTACTTTAGCCCAAGTCCATGAGTGATAGTTTTACTTGGTAAATCTCCATAAACGTATTTTTTGGTGAGTTATTAAAGTGGAGCAAGGATACATGTGTCTCGTCTCCGTGGCTCGAATGGCAACTGAGTGGATTGTTTTTTCTTCTTTGACTCTGCTCCGTGCTCTTCAAATGGAAAATTGGCTTCCGTTGTTTTCCATACCATCCTTCTTTACATTTGTGACAGGAAAAGCAGGTGAGTTCTATGAAACTTAGCTGTAGGTGTTCATTGTGTGCTTCTGCAGCTCTTTTCCAACCTAAATGATTCTATGATTCTATGAGTAAACTTGGTTCAAATAGTCACAGTTTTGCAATTTCTTGCCAAATAAACCTCACTTACATCTAGTTTTAAATAATTTATCTTTTTTTTCCTTTTCTACGTCTACAGTAGCTGAAGCATCAGCCTGAGAAAATAAATTATGTTGCAGACTGTCAGCAGTAGGCAGTACCTCTCCCAGTCATGTATATAGGACTGTAGAGGAGAATTGTTTCAGCAACTATTAGACTTCATGAAGTGAGTAATTCCTTTTTGTTCAAGAGCAAACAGTGAGAAGTGAGGACTGAAAGAGTCTTGAACCCAGGCTTTGGGGAGGGTGAGAAATGAGTTGCTGACCTTTCTGTTGAATAGGCTATATTCACACTGGGACAGGATCTATCAGCCTAAAAGATCATTAGTATTTTCAGCTGAATAGAGACCTTAGGACGTGGCTACACTTGGATTCTGTGTTTGTCACGTTCTGTGAATGTATGTTTTTATATGTTTAATGGTTACCAGTACTGCTTTGCAAAAAGAAAAATATACTTTATGTGAGAAGGAGTATTTAAGCCTATGTATAAATATTCATGTGTCATGCAAAGGCTGTATACAGGAAAGTGTTTCTTTTGATGCCTGAACTGACAGTTCACTCTAAAAACAATAAATTGATTTATTTAGGATCTCATGCTACAGGCCAAGAGGCTGTTCCATCATGGGCATTCAAGTCCTCCAGAATTTTGTGACTACAATCTCTTTCAGTGATTCCAAATTTATAGTTGTAGGCTTAAGCGGAGATCCTCCAAGGTTTTATATCTGCTAAGTCTCTATTTTAGAAATTAAATTACCTTAGGAAAAAAAAAAAAAACATTTATTCAAGTGCAAAGTAAGTGCCTAATTATGTTTGTCATTTGGAAGTATCCTTCCAAGACACAGCAGGGACATCAAGAGCTGCACTAGTCCCTGCACCTTCACTAAAATACCATTCCCAGAAGGGTTGGTTTCCACAGACAGAAGACTAATTTTTAGGTATCTATCGCACACTGACTGGGAGCCTACAGGGATAACATCCGATAGGATGAGAATGTGTTTTGTGTGTGTACAGTGCCTATATGTATATGTGCACATTTTGTCCATTTAGCAGTAGTTGGAAGCATTTCTGGAGGTACCAAGTCCCATGCATGTGTAACAAAACATATTGCTTCTACTCCTTCTTCAGCAGTATCTGCTTGTAGAGCACATAACACAACCTTGTTCTTGTGTAGCATGTTATCTGACAGAAATGAGAGCAAATCCCATTTGAGTTTGCTTTTGGGCCAAATGAGTCTGTTGGTAATTTTCTAACTGAATTTTGAAATGCTGTCTTTTAGCCTCCAAAAGAGGAATATTCAAGCAGCTAATACAACATATTTAAAAATCAATCAGAAAACTCATCACTGAATACAACAGTTTTTAAAGCAGGCCTTTTAAAACAGAGATATTGTCTTAAATATTATTTTTTCATCAAGTGAACATTGCTAGAACAAACTTACAAGTTAACTCAGGACACACCTAATTCCACATGGCGTGCAGAGAATTGCTAATTTGTGGAGAATTTAGATATTTGTAGGAAAGCAATTTGTGCACTTATTCAACCATCATATTTCATTGTAACTTTAATAAATTAGTTTTATCACTGTACTGATCACTTGTGACGTGCTAGAGATACTAGAGATACTGCAAACATTCAAATACCTCCATATTTTTTCTCAGAAAATCTGATTTAATAGGCAAACCATCAAAAATTATGTTCTTCATCAGAAATTTAATCTCGTCACATTAGCAACTATAACCTCTGGGAGGTGTTTTGCCCAATCAGTCTCACCAGAAGTATCAGATAAAGTCACAAAGCCACTTCAGAAGTAATCAACAGAGAAGTAAACTTATTTATCACTAAAATCAAAGCAGTGGTATACCTTGTTTATGTTTACTTATGCTGGCAGAAAGCAAGTGACCTAGTGTCAGGTGACATCACTGTAGGAAAAACTCCAAGAACACATCCTTAAAGTCTACTTTAAATATGAGTTGTTTCAGCTTCTTTGGATGTGACTCCATTGTTGAATTATTCAGGTACTGCTCTTGCTGGCTGTACTTTTGTCACCATATGTCAAGATTTAATATATGTCAGAAAGGTTAACAGCTGTTTCTAAAGGGAGAATGTCAACTTCCCTTGTAGCTGGAATGCTCAGTGGTCAAGAACATGGTGGCCAGTAAATCTTGTTTAACATCCACTTGTTTTTCCACAGTAACATTAGTATTACCTGAGAATTTCTGTTTTCCTTTTAGGAAAGAGAGGGGTTTTTTTCCATGTGAAAGAAGCAGAAATTTCGTTTTAGTCAGACTCTCATAGGAGTGAACACTAGCAATAGCCCAAGTGCTACTAAGGGTAAAACACAGCTTACACAACTGGAGCGAAACACAATTTATATGAATCCATAATGGAAGCAGAGTTTAAGAGGTACTGCGAGGTGACTCTGCGTACTCTCGACTCAGAAGAGCAAGTTGAGTGCAAATTCTAGTCAAGCACAGTATAATCACTTTAGAGCCAGAAAAGTCCTTACCTATCTGAGAAAGGCAGGAAAAGAAAACATATAAATTCTCCCCAACCCAATCTGGTTGTGTCTTCTTCATAAGGTTAAAGCTCACTCCTATAAGGCCACAATTTTGGCAAACAGAAATTTTTTCTAGTCCCTGAAACATAGCTGGTAAATTGGGCAGTGTGTAAATAGCCCCACGTGAGTGAAAATGCTAAATCTTGATAGAATGAAACTTAGTCTTGATGGAATAAACACAAATACTGGTGCCTGTTCTTTCTCATACCCTGTATCCAGAAGAAACTTTTACCCTGGTTTTGGTGGAAGGGGACAAAAATCAGCTCATTAAAACACAGGCACATCACCGAGAAGCCTGCAGAAGCCAGCTCTGTTACCTCAGTTTGACCAGGACATAATTTGTCTTCCTCAGTGCTGTACTCCTTGTCTCTTCAGTAAGCCGAGTTTCTTTCAGTTAGCTGCAAAAACAGTCCAGTGCATGGATAATCTTTTGGCCTTTTAAAATGAACTCTGGGCAGTTCTGCTGTGGTTATCTTCTTGTGGTTCTTCTTTCTGTATAGAGATGTTCATTTACACAGATGATATGTGATCAAATTTTGCTGCTGTTGATGTCTCAGTAAATTAACTGGTGTCAAATTAAAAGTAGATTTTAGTTTCTTCAAGACACTTTTTTTTCTGTAAACAGTTCTCTATGTTTCTTTAAGCTAGAGCAATTAAGATGAAAATGGTGTCTGTTTTGATGGCAGTGTCCTCAGCCACTCCTCACAGGACATGCCCTCCAGCCCTTTCACCAGCTTTGTTTCCCTCCTCTGGACACATTCAAGGACCTTCTCATCCTTCTTAAATTGTGGGGCCCAGAAGTGCACACAGCACTCAAGGTAAGGCTGCACCAACGCTGAATCCAGTGGGATAATCACCTCTTGACCGGCTGGTGATGCTGTGTTTGATGCACCCCAGGATGCTGTTTGCCCTCTTGGCTGCCAGGGCACTGCTGGCTCACATGGAGCCTGTAGACCACCAGCACCCCCAGAGCCCTGTCTGCAGGGCTGCTCTACAGCCTCTCCTCTCCCAATTTGTAATTCTGTCTGGCATTACTTCATTCCAGGTGCAGAATCCAACATCCGTTCTTGTTAAATTTCATCCCATTAATCATTGCCCAATGTTCCAGCCTATCCCGATCCCTCTGCAAGACCTCCTGTCCCTCAAGAGGGTCAACAGCACCTCCCAGTTTGGTATCATCAGCAAACTTACTAATGATGCATTCAACTCCTGCACCCGGATCGTTAATAAAAATATTGAACAGAGCTAGCCCTAGAATTGAGCCCTGAGGAAAACCACTAGGGGCTGGCCAACAGCCAGACGTTGCACCATTCACCTCAGCCCTCTGAGCCCTTCATGAACTCAAGTTGACTGTGCCTGATGGTTGCATTGTCTTTTAAATGCGTTGCAGTACCACTCCATAATTTTTCCAGGAGCTGAGGTTAGATCAACAGGTTTGTAGATTCCTGGGTCCTCCTTCCTGCCCTTCTTATAAACTGGAATAACATTGGCTAGCTTCCAGTCAGCAGGGACCTCCCCAGATTCCAAAGACCTTTGGTAGATAATTGAGAGGGGTCCAGCTGTAACATCCACTAACAGTGGTAGATGAAAGTAGATGAAAATGTATCTATGAGCCAGCAGTGTGCACTTGCAGCCCAGAAAGCCAGTTGTACCCTGCGCTGCATAAAAAGAAGCATGGCCAGCAGGTCAAGGCAGGTGATTCTCCCCTCTCTGCACTGGTGAGACTTCCACCTGGAATGTTGAATCCAGCCCTGGGGTGCCCAGCACAACAAAGATATGCACATGTTAGAGCGGGTCCAGAGGAGGGCCACAAAAATGTCAAAGGGCTGGAACACTTCTGCTATGAAGAAAGGCTGAGAGAGTTGGGGTTGTTCAGCCTGGAACAGAGAAGGCTCCAGGGAGGCCTTATTGTGGCCTTTCGAGTACTTCAAGGGGGCTTATAAGAGAGATGGAGACAGACTTCTTACCAAGGCCTATAGTGACAAGACAAGGGGCAATGGTTTTAAACTGAAGGAGTGTAGATTTAGGTTGGATATAAGGAAGAAATTTTTCACTGTGAGGGTGGTGAGGCACTGGAACAGGTTGCCCAGGGAAGCTGTGGATGCCCCATCCCTGGAGGTGTTCAAGGCCAGGCTGGATGAGGCTATGAGCAACCTGGGCTAGTGGAGGGTGTCCCTGCTCATGGCAGGGGGGTTGGACTAGATCTTTCAAGGTCCCTCCCAACCCAAACCATTCTGTGATTCTGTGGTCTTACAGAATTTTGAAAGTGTGTTAATAATAGCAATGGTGACCTACTAAATTCAGATTGTGCAAGCATATTTTGCCCTCCTAAAGTCTTCCAATGGATACTTTTTTGTCTTGCTCAAATAACAGATACCTATTTTTAGAATTGTTATATATTATTGTATTCAAAAACAGGGAAGAAAGCTAAGCATTTTGAACTTTATTTTATCTCATATATTTGTCAATTTTTTTAATATTTCTCATTCCTCCCTAACAGCTCACCCTTCTCTAGAGCAGACCTATACATCTTCCCCAGGGTCAGCTCAGGCACATTTTAAGAAAGATTTGGTGGATATTTTTGTTAGAAATTCCTTATCTACCACCTCTTAGCTTTGTTAAAATTATTACTGAGTAGTGTTCATTTTCTTCATTTTATTCCAGGGTTCTCTTTTAAAGGCTTTTCATAGAAAACCATTTTCAACTTAGTCTTACTTTTATTGAGCCTGACCTTTGTGCATGTCACAGAGAGAAAATATGTAATTTCAAAATATGTAATTTCAGCCACAGCTGATGGTACAGTTAGCTTATAAATACATTATATAAATACATGAAATTCATGTCCCAGGATGCCACAGGAATTATTAGAAAAGTGCAATGAGATCCAGGCTCCATTCATTCTTATACAACCTATATTATTTACAAAAGCACAGGAATTAAGCTAACATCCAGTTTTGCTATTCATAATGGGCTGGGCACAGCCCGGCCTTGAAAAGGACTTTAACTTTATTCCTTGTGTCTGACCTAAAAAATATTTTGAAAAAAAAATTACATTCTTTACTGAAATTTAATTTTGCAATGTTTCTAAATGTGGGATTCCAATCAACCATATATCTTGGCGAAACCAACTACGCTTTATATCACATTCTGGCTTAGCACAAAACCCCAGATGATATGCTTGGAAGTTCATGCCAAGAAAGAAGATAGATTGTTTCAAAATAAAATGTGTCTTTGATAGAAATCTACCATTTATAAAGCAGGGAGAGATTAAATGCTTTAGCCCAAGCGTCTTGACTTTTCCTGAATCCTTAGCAAAAATTCCAAATATGCAAAGGATGCCTTTTTTTTTTTCTTTTTGAGTGCACTGAACAGTGTTAAAAGCATTACTCAGACTCATGCATGGTATTTTTCTAAGTGGTCACTTGTTGTGCAAAGAAATGTGAATTTAGATTATGAGATGTTTATCTTCTTGCACATATTTTTGCTTAAATTCTTCTGCCAAGACAAGAAAAATGCACTTTTGGAATCAACACAGCGTTGTTTTTTTTATTCCTTAAGGTGTTTTGCATCTCTTATGGGTGTCTCTCTCCAACTCCACTCAGAAGCTTTTCAAAACCTGTTTTGATCATGTGATATATCATCAAGCTAAACACTTGACAGTGTCTGGCCCCATTGAAGTTGCCAGCAGACTGTCCTTTAACCTCAAGAGACAAAACAGCAGAATGAATCTGATGGGTTTTCAAGTATAACTTGAGTTACATCAGTGATACAGTGCGGATCCAAGCCATCTCATTTCTCCTGTTATGATGACTGGTTCAACTTCTCAGGCTTGTGTGGAGCTGACTGTAAGGCCAGATTTTTATTCTTGCTGTGCACCATCGGGAAGGGTTAGTTTCAAATGAAAAGTGAAATTTCCACCTGCAGTTCAGTTAGGTTTGCCCTTTTCTTAGTGCAGTAGTTACAGAGGTAAAACAAGATCTGGGATTTTTCAAAGCCTCAAATTGAGACACTTGTCCATTTAAGTCTCATATTCTATAAGTAGACAATTTATTTAGTCTCAAAGAGTATAGAATACTAACATCTACTGGGTTCGTAACAGCAAATTACTTCTCCGGATACTTCTTTATTAGTGTTTTTCACCTGTCTTATCAAAACAGCAGACCTTGCAGGAGTACCATGAATAGCTGCAAAAAGTAGCAATACAGAGGAATACTGAGGGTTCATACCAGCAGTGCAACGTTTACGTTTTTTGCTTGAGTGTATTTAATTCCAGATTCAAGCGAAGGGCCCATTTCTTGCAAAACTTTAAATAGTATTCATCTTTTGAAGACAAGAGTCTCCTTTTGAGCACGTCTGTAGTGGGAACTAGAGAGGATGTAGTAGAGAAAGCTGTACAGTGGATAGATAGCTTTGCTGGGATTGCAAAAGTGGCGGAGTGAATCAGGCCACTTTTACAGTTATGGCTTTAATGAAAACAGTGAAGCATCTCATTTTGGAGCTTTCTGCTTCCTTGCAGCATAAAAACAGTTCTACTGAAGGCTCATCGCCCTTGCAGCAGACACTGTCTCAATGGAGATCCAGACTCTTAAGTCATTGCTCATGTCATTGTGACAAAAATAATGTCGCTCAAGGTTCTTTGCTGTACCAGTGCTTTAATTTCTAATCCTTAACAGATTGCAATATTTTCCTTTATATATCTTGTTATAGTACAGCAGAAGTTCATTTGAGGACTAATGCGACTGCAAGCATTGAGCCAAAAGTACTAATTGCATGCTCTAGACAGTGAATATATACTTACTTTCCATTTGCTTTCAAGCAAAGGGCTTGGTCAGTTATGTCTCTAATTTAAAGAGATTAAGACGGTTTAGCAGCTGATAGAAAACTAGAAAATGAAGGCAGGATTTCCCTCTGCATTGAAACATGCTGGAGCAGTAACGTACCTGTCCCAGGAGATGCAGGCATACCAAAACTTCTGTAGTGACAGTATCATTTTGGTGTGGTTGCTCTGGTACTTCAAAGATCTGTTCTCTCTGTCCTCTGCATTTTTCTGCATTCAGAACAGTGCTATTAGCATTAGGCAAGCTTCCAAGTACACCCTAGCAGTACAAGGGTAGGGGTTAGATCAACCTTTGGAAGAAGTGAAAACCTTCTAAATTCTCCAGAAAAACTCCACACCATCTTAATTCCATAATTATACTTTTTGTCATTTTAGTGAACAACATAATCTGGTCTCTGAGTAGGCAGTTTGGCAACCTATGGCTTTTCAAGTGACTGAGGAAGGAAAATATTATAGTAACACTTCTGCATCTTTAAGAATAGCTTTTCTGCTTTAAAAATTCCCCTAATAGTGCACTGAAAGGTAGCAAGATAGGGATTTCATAGTGAAATAGCAATTTTTAATCTTTCCAACTGTGATTATTTTCCTGATTGCACATTAAAATGTATCTGATCCACTTGCACATAGATTTAATTATGCTTTAATTCTTTGATGAGGATAAGAACTTGTCATACTTTTTTGGGAATATGTTTTGCAATGCAGAGTCCTGTTGCAGCGGTATTTCGGCATGAAGTTATTTAAGGGTTTGGCTAAAGTACTTTTTCACTAAAAGGTTTGTGTTTTTATTAGAAACTGTTAGTAAATTGATGCTGCCATTGAAATTGCTGGGGGGGAGAGGGATGGGGCGGGGAATGATGACTAATTTCCTAATAATGTCTTGCACTTGTTCAGTATTCTGGCACAAGATAGTATTTTCCAGTTCGTTAGAAGTAAAAGTGTAATTATATGATTTAAAACTAGACACCCATAAATCCATGGGTCCTGATGGGATGCACCCGCGGGTGCTGAGGGAGATGGCGGAAGTCATTGCTAGACCACTCTCCATCATCTTTGGGAAGTCATGGGAAACGGAGGAGGTCCCTGAGGACTGGAGGAAAGCGAATATCACTCCAGTCTTCAAGAAGGGCAAGAAGGAGGACCCGGGTAACTATAGACCGGTCAGCCTCACCTCCATCCCTGGAAAGATCATGGACCAACTTGATTCTGTTTCTAGGCATATCGGGGATAAGAAG